>NW_006399830.1:12060077-12070491 GCF_000299155.1 Elephantulus edwardii | reverse complement strand
CTAGAGATATTGTAGCTGATGTTAGATGGATCTTGGCTGAAAGCAGGGAATACTAGAGGAATGTCTATCTGTGTTTCATTGACTATGCAAAGGCATTTGACTGTGTAGATCATAACAAACTATGGCTGACTCTGAGAAGAATGGTTATCCCAGATCCCAGAGGTACGCGGTTCAAATCCACCAGATGCTCTGCTGGAGAAGGAGGAGGCAATCTCCTCCTGTACCAGTCAGATCTGATTTTATGGTACACGTAAAAATAATACAATAACAAAAATTAAAAAAAAAATGTTTATGTTGCTCTTTCTTCTTTCTCCTTTTCTGCTGACAGCTGTTGCAAGATTTGAGTTAATCCCTGACTTTCTGGGGGCCCTGTACCCCTCTTTTCTTTTTTCACTCCGGTGGCCCTCCGTTCATTAGCTATGCCTCTGTCTTACTGCCTTAATAAATCTTCCACTTGTTTTACTTAAAAAGAAATGTTTGTGTTGATAGGTAGGTGAGAAACAAGAAATTTAGAAAAGAAGGTGTGGATGTATGTTAACGAAATTTTCAGCAAAAATATTCAGGGGTTCTTGAGAAGTTCCTCCCCACACACCCAGCACCCTTTTATTCATTGAATGGGCCACGTTTCCAATCCCCCACAGAAATTGTCCACTGTTAAAACAGCTGTTTGGCAGCTGCCACCTTCTGCACTTGGATGGAAATGGTGAAAGTTGCCATGAAAACACTGTGTTCTCTGTTAGAGGTTGACTCTCTCGGGAAGATGTGCTTTAGCCCACTTGGTCGTTGAACCATTTTAATTCTCTAGCTTTCGTTTACACCCCGTGTGCCTATGTGGTTTTGTTGTTTCTTGCAGGGATTGTGGGACTTCACCAAATCGGTTTGTAATAACACCTCGGAGACGCTATCCAATCCAGCAGGCCCAGTATTCTTTCCTGGGGTCCCTCCCCACAGTGTGCTGGAATGGTTATCACAAGAAGGCTGTGCTGTCTCCTCGCAATTCCAAGATGGTGTGCAGCCCAGTGACCGTAAGGATCGCCCCACCTCACAGCAAGTTGGTTCGCTCGGCAGTGTGAGTACTACTCTTGAAAGAATAGGTTAACTTTTGTGTCTGCTTTACCATTTTGTTTTGTTTTTTTTGGTTTGGTTTTTTCCCCCCCTCTTCTCTGACAACCTTGAATGAAACAAAAGAGTGAACAACTATTTGGACAAGAGAAAACTCAATTCTAGTCACTGAATCTACTTTTCTTGTTTTGCCCTTGACACTTGCTTAAATTTGTTAAGGTCCCTTTCTGTGACTGAATTTTCTTTCTGCTTGCTGGCCTAGATTCTGGTTTCCAGTGACTGAATGTCTGTGCTGTTGTGGAATGTGTGGTAGTATCGTGATGCCAGAGCCTTGTCTTTTGTTGCAGACCGGAGCAGATAGTTGGCTCGTCACTGTCCTCACCATCAGCTAATACTCCAGACCCATGTGCGAGGGAGACTGTCCTGCGTGCCCTCAAGGAGAGGAAGAAAAGAACAGTGGAGGAGGAAGACCCACTGGTCTCTGATGGCCAGGAAAATAAAAGAAGGTAATAAGGCCATGCAGAGTACAAAACACTGTTTTGTGTATTCCTGGGAATTTGTTAAATAGAGATCATTTCCAGAAATAATGAGCAGAATCTTTTACTTTGTGAGCTGCCTTTGACTTTGGTGAAAGAGCCTGATCACAAAGGTGCTAATGCTGGGTCTTAGATAACAAGGGCTTGATTAAGGTGCTGTGGATAGAGCAGTGAGGAAAACAAGGCTTTCTGCCTCATGCGACTTCCTTGAGGAAAACAGACCAAGAAGACAACAAAATAAATTATTGCTTAGTGTTCTAGAGAATACAAGAGAGGAAGGAGAAGGGGCCTTCGTTGTATAAGGGGGTCAAAGAAGGGCTCTTTGAGGAGATATTGGACTCTGTGCCTGAAAAATGCAACCATTACCTACCTCATTTGCCTAGACCAGATTGTTCCTCTCTGAGAGTTTGAAAGTTGGCCAGCTTTGATGGTGTATATATAACAGCATTCAAAACTCAAACTCCTTGCTTTCAAGTCAGAACCAGCTCACAGCAGACACCAGCAAGTTTTGAGATTGTAAATCAAAGAAGAGGAAGTTCTTCATCTTTCTTCCACGAAACAGCTGGTGGATTCCAGCCACCTGCCTTTGAGTTGGCAGTGCCGCTCCATACCCAGCAGAGCTGCTTACGTAGGAGAACTCTTCCCAGAGGAAACTTGATCCATGTCCTGTAGAAGGATTGGGGCGCGTCACAAAAGGACACATATTACATGATGCCACTGTTGTAGAATGGGACTGTCCTTGGGGTTGGGGAGAGACTGAGTAAGATGGGTTCAATAATGTATACTGCACTGAAACAGAGGAGGGAGAGAACTGTTTAAAAGAGATATATAACTGGGTATTTCTGTCATCACAGGAGACTAGAGCGAGGGCTACATGGTGGAGGGGACCTGGGGGAGGGTTTGTAAAACAATGAAAGAATCTTTTCTTTTACTTTTCCATAGGTTTTGGACTCATGTACTTATATCTTGTTAGTCAAATTTGTGTCTTCTAGGTTGCAACACCCCCATGATACATCTTCAAGGATATGAACATGTACGGCCAAACACAATCAATAAGAGTGCATCTAAATTCCAAAATCAATGTCCATAATAGTCTATGTGTTTCCTACTGCCAAAGGGGCCCTTTAGAGTAGTGAGAGAAGATCTTCACCCTGAAACCCACAGCGTCCCTTTTCAGCAGGAAGTAGCTGAGAGAATACGCCATCCCCTTTTCCTTATGACTCAGGGTGAAGTCTCTCTCAGGGAGGAGTGATAGGGAATGGCAAAGGATACATTGACAAAGAAGATTAATCAGAACTGGCTTTGACAAGCACTGTGGCATTTGGACAAGAACAAACTGGGAGGAGGGTAGAGAGAATAGTGCAACAATGAATGAATGGAAACCCAAAATCTCTGTAAATGTTTATGAAAATTAATAAAATATAGAAAAGAAAAAAAAAAGAAGGATTGGGGCGCTTAGTGGATAAGGAGTTGCGCTGCCAACCTAGCAGCAGGTAGTTTAAATCCACCAGCTGCTCCGCAGGAGAAAAATGGAGAGTCTCCTCGTGTGTGAGTTACAGCCTCTGAAAACCCGCTGGAGATTGAGCTGTGAGTCAGTTCTGACTTGGTGGTACATGCCACGCTTCCAGAGACAAGTAACACTTAGAGCTGGTGGTGGTAGGACAGCCCGAGCTACTGCAGCTAAGCAGGAATGCGACAGGAGGTGAAGTGGAAACAGCTATTCGGAAGATTCTAAGAATTTGTGTCTGGCTCCCTCCCTTTTCCTTTTTATTTTATGGTGGCGGGTCATTAAGTTTATTTTCCCCATAAACCTTTCAGAATCATGCAGATTTGGAATATCCTTGTCTAGTTTGAAATACATACTCTTTAGTACTAGGAATGTGAGAATGTGCTTTAGGAATAACAAATTACTTTATTTCATTGAGAGTTTTTTTATTTGTCGCAGGCGCCATGATAGCAGTGGAAGTGGACATTCAGCATTTGAGCCCCTGGTGGCCAATGGAGTCCCTGCAGCTTTTGTGCCAAAGTAGGTTAGAGTTCATCTGGTTGGAATGAATGGATAAAAATGTTGCCCTGTTCCTTTTCCTCATTGCTTTTATATTGCTTTATTAGTTCAAGTCCAGTGTTTTGAAGTCAAGAAGGAATGTTTTGAGTGGTGGTGGTGGTGGTGTTTGGTGCCGTCGAGTCGTAGACGACTCACAGCGACCCTATGAACAAACAGCCTGAGCACTGTTCGTACATAGAGTTTCCAGAGGCAAGCCGTTTCGGAAGTGGATGCCGCTCCTGCTTCCAGGCTTACCACAATTAACTCTCTTTCATTTACTTTTTTTTACATTAATATGGATGAAATCTGCTAAGGCTGCTGGCCAACTTTATGAATAAAGATCACAAGTGCTGTGCAATGGGTAATACTCAGCATTATAAATTTTAGGTAAATAAGAAGTTCTGGAAACTGACTTAAGTATGCTAAATTTTATTTGTAATTTGAGTTTAAAAATATATTTGAGGAGGAGGAGTTGAATGAGAAGAAATGAATCAGAACTATGCTTTAAAACCTTAGAGCACCTTACATAATTTTAATTTGGGTTGGCAATATAGGACTGTTAGAAAGGCTGACAGGCTCCTCCTCTCGTGAGTCAACAGCCTAGAGTGAGGCTGGTAAGTGCTAGGTTGTGGTGGTTGTGTGCTGTTGAGTTGGAGCCAGCTCGTAGCTGACCCTCCAGCAGCTTTTCAAGGGCAGGAAGTCTCAAGGGAGTAGACTTACCCATCCTTCTCCCTTGGAGCACCTAGTGTATTCGAACCATGTGCCTTTGGGATTGCTTCTTACACTTGGCCACCAGAGCCCCCCGAGTGGTGAATAGCCCTGCTCTATTTAGTTCTGTTCAAGCTGTTCACAGTGTGTCGTTTGGTTCTGTGTACTGCACTGCAAGAGAGGACAAACAAAGATGGAAATGCATTCCAAGTAAAGATATTAAAGGGTCTGGGATAGCCAGACACATGGTGGTGGTCATGATGAGGGGTTTTTTAAGCTATAGAAGTACTAAGCCCAAGGGAGGAAAAACTTTAAAGAAAATGAGAAAATAGATGGATAATGTGCCCCTAAGACTGACTGACTTTCACATGAACAGCTTGTTTGGTTAGGCTCCAAGGAAGATCCAAGAGGGAAAGTTAGAAGAAATGACATTTTGGTCCAGTCAAAAAAAAACTGGGCCATAGTTGAAAATAATGTCTCTAGGAAATGGGGAGGTTGGATGACTGCTCCTCAGGGAGGGGTCTGTGGGCTGTTTCTGTTTCACTTGGAAACAAAACAAAAGTATTTGGGTCTGGAAAACAATGTATTCAAATTTTGTAAATAAGGTAGTATAATTTAAAGAAAAGTATTTGTTTCCTCTTAACTGTGAGAATCTAAATTTTTACACATTAGCCTTATTGAAGTTTAATTGACATATATAAAATTGTATATATTTTAAGTTTGATATATTTTCACATGTAAACCCTTATGAAAGCACATCATAGTCATCAGTTACATCCATCACCTTTCAGAGTGTCCTGTGCCCCTTAGTCAACCCTCCAGTCCTATCTTTTCCACCTTCTGTCCATTTTCTGTCGTTATAGATTGGTGTGAATTTCTTAAAAGTGGCATTAATTATTTAATCTTTAAATATTTACCTCTCCCTGACTATCTTTGCCAGACATATTTGATGAAATTGTTGGCTTAAAGTTAAGAGCATAATTTTCTTAAAGTGCCATACCCAGAGTGGATGAAGCTGTAAAAGAATATTGCCTTGAATAGCTCATCTAACGTCTTCTCCTCTTATTAGACCTGGGTCTCTGAAGAGAGGCTACAACGCCCAGAGTGCAGACGACCACTTGAATAAGAGGTCCCGCACCTCCTCTGTGAGCTCCTTGACGAGCACCTACGTGCGAGGCATCCCATGTTCAAGCCGTAATGCTATCACCAGTTCCTATAGCTCTTCTCGCGGTGTCTCTCAGGTATGGTGGTCCTTGTGAGGTGGGAGGAGTAACTCTTAATTCAGAGTTGATTGGATAAACCAAAATGAGTTACTTAGCAGATGTTTTTAAGAACTCGGCCAGATGTGGGGATAGTCTCTTAAGAAAAGGTCCAGACGCTCGAATGGTAAGTTCCACTCACACATTGCTATCTAGTCAGAACTGACCCTCCTTCTGGTTGTCAGAGGCTGTAAATCAGGAGACGGTTGCTCATGAATGATCTGATAAATGGTATTTTTATTAATAAAAGGTAGGTGCCCAGAAAAAATAGCAAAGTTCAACAGAGCAGCAAACAACACATGAGGGCGAGGTTGTGGAGAAATTGGAACCCTTATTTACTGCTGAGGAGTGGCATCCACTTCCAAAAACAAAAGCTTGCCTCCAGAACCTCTGTGAACTTGGAGGAAAGATGAAAGGTTTTGTTCAAGACTTTCGTTCATAGGGTCGCTATGGGTTGTCCACAACTTTACAGCATTTAACAACGACATTTCACTGCCAGTGGGAGTGTAAAGTGGCACAGCCATTATGGAAGGCAGTCTGGTGCTTTTTCACAAAGTTGGAAATAAAGCTCTGGTGGCCTAGTGGCAAGAAGCTGCACTGCAATCCCAGAGGTGCGCATTTTGAATCCACCGGATGCTCCACTGGAGAAGGGACAATCTCCTCCTGTGCCGGTCAGATCTGATTTGACGGTACACACACAAAAATAATAAAAAATTAAAAAAGAAAAAAAGTTGGAAATAGAAATATCATTTGACCCAGCAGTTGCCCTGCTGGGACTAGAGCCTAAAAAACCAGAACTGCCATCCAAACAGATGTGTGCACACCTATGTTTGTTGCTGCATTATTCACATTAATAAAGAGATGGAAGCAATAGAAGTGCCCATCTAAAAACAGAAAAAGTATGTTCACATAATGGAATACTGTGCAGCACTGAAATGAACTTGTAAAACCTTACACAACATGAGTGACCCTGGAGGACATCATGCTGAGCGAAATGTCTCAGTCTCAAAAGGACAAATACTGTGGAGCACTACTCTTTTGAAGCAGGACATGGGGTTGGGAGAACAGACGGGGAAGAGAACTATTTAAAAGGAATGTATTATTAGGGATTATATATAATACGGTCCAGAATAAGAGGTACATTGCAAAGAGGGGAGGGGCGAGGGAGGAAATTGTGCAACGGTGAATTAATGAAAATCTAACATTTCTGTAAATGTTAGTTAAAATCACAATATAATAAAATTTTTTTTTTAAAAAAAAAGGTAGGTGCATAAGAAATCGATTTCCTCTGGCAGATACCATTTATTTTCCCATAACTATTGGGTCTTACCTGGTTGCCCCTGTCTCTGAAGAGCTATACTGGTTAGTTGTCATTTTTTAGGGCTTTTCATATATTAGAAACATACTCTAGATGAATTAAAGATTTAAATGTGAAATAAGCAGGCTTCTTATGTGTGGCTGGAGAAGAGTCAGTGGGAACAGTTTGTGGAGGGCAGGTGGGCAGGTAGTAGCCATATTAGTCCATTAGCCCAGTAAGGTAACTCTTAGAGTATCCCACATACATAACTGGCATTGATATTTCCATATGGCTAGAAAACTTGTCATTTCACATAACCACACCAAAACACTGGCCTTCAGACCTTCCTGCTTGTTTGTCTGACTCATAATTTATACTAACAGTTGTTTTTCTTCTTATTTCTGACATAAAGGGTTTTTTCCACCCTAAATTAGGTAGCAACTCATCTTTAGTTTTAATAATTTTTCTCACTCATGATCTATAATGTAGATACATGTGGAGTGTATGAAAGAGATAAAAAATTTCCTCCTGATTATTTTAAGTTGTCCTCAAGCTTGGCTAAATGTCAAGAATTCCCTTTGGTCCTTTGAAAGCAAGGGTATGAAATCCCAGGAGATTGTGTTTCCAGCTGATCCACTGGCTTGAACAGCCATGGTTGAGAACCAGTGAGCTGACGTTGGGAATTGGAAATGATTGAAAGAAAGCACCACTTACAGGACTTAGACATTCTGGGATCACTGTGGTAGATGTTTCTGTTCTGCTCTTTAATATCCCTGTAACAACCTCATTTTCAAAACCATTGCTTGCCCTGGTCTTCCTGAGTAGCTCTTCTTTCTTGTTCTTAACTTTAGCATAACCTTACAGAATTACTTGCACGAGTGTTCTTTTCAAACTCATCCCAGACCTTGAGTTTCTTACTTGACCATCTTGCTCTTCTGCCATTGGTCTTTGACTTCAGGCCCTTCTTTCCCTCCTTTGTACGCATCTTGAGCGTTAAGATGACCTGTTTGAACTTAGATGATGCAACTGACCATTACTGGGTGAGAAATTACAAGCTAGAAACTTGTCATTTTCAATATGAAAAAAAATGTGTCTTAAGGATTTAGTGTATGATAATTAAAGTCTTAGGAAAATATTTGCAGAATGCTTGCTCTGCAGAGCCTGTTTAAGGATGCATTAAGAGATTAAATTGACCATTTCTGCATCATTGGACTAAGCCTGGAGAAGAGACAAATGGACAGTTAACCTTATAATAATAAATACCATAAATGGTGCAGATGTCACAAATATCACCACAGCATAGAATTTGAAAAATTAGTAAATTAAAGCCTGAAAGTTGAATAAAATGTAGGACTAATTAGTTCACTGGCTTATCCTCACTAGAATATTTAATTTACTTTTGTTGTTTCTATAGAAGGTACAGCATAAACTTCCATGTATTATCTGTCACTCTACCTTTACCATATTGAAGCTTTTTGCTTTTATTATGTGTATAAATGACATCATTTCCTCTGTATTTATTAGCTTTCTGATACTTTGTAGATTTGCACCGCTGCCCCAAGCAGTTGACGTTCTCTTCAGTTGTTTGTCTTCAGAGACATTTTCAGTAACTTAGAAACATAATCTGTGTGCAGTAGTGGAGACCCATAGTGTTACATTGCTCAGGTGCCTGCTCAATTTTCAACTACACTGAGTCACAGGACTTTTTGTTTGACTTGCAGCTGTGGAAGAGAAGTGGGCCCAGTTCATCACCTTTCTCTAGTCCAGCCTCATCCCGCTCCCAGACACCAGAGAGGCCAGCAAAGAAAATGAGGTAATTAAAATTCTTCCCCACCTATTTGGTGAAAGGATCAAGAAAGGGGCACATTTATTGGTCTCTTAGAGTTTTTTGCTTTTCTGTCTTGGAGAATTAGAGACATTAAGATCTAAGAGGAGCATGAAATACCCACCTGACTGCTCTCATCTTACACTGTTCTTACTGACTGCAGAGATTTCTAGCACCATTCCTCATGCTCCAGCATAGAGGCCACACAGTGGAGTGAACCACCAGTGTCAGTAGGCAGGAGCCTGTGTGTCCTTGACTCCAGCCAGACCCTGCTAAAACTCCACTTGCTTAAGGGTCAGATCTATATCTAGAACACCTAAGATCTTGGCAGATCTTGGCACAAATAATTGTAAAGACTAATTTGTGGTTGTTTAAATACATAATTGGTTTTATCCCCATAGTTTCTGGGAACCACCACCTCTTTTCTATGTATGAATTTTCCTTTGTGTGTGTTTTAAACTAATTTTTCTCTTTTTAACCCGACATACTGAGCTCCGAATTCATCATGTTCTAGATTTTGGGCAGTTGGTCTTTAAGAAAATCAAGAATCAGAAAGTCTTTTTAAGCATAATTCTGCCTTTTGTCCTTACAGAGAAGAAGAGCTTAATCATCTTTCTAGGTCTTCAACTCCACTGGTAACAGAAAAAGAATCCCAGGGAGAAAAGGGTAAGTTGACGAATGAGCCACAGTGGTTTGCATTTGAGAGTGGTAACAATTTACAGAGCATTAGGCTTTCCAAGATACTTGATGAGCATTGCACTGATCTGGGTGTGATGGATACAAGAATGCAAGTTTCTGTCCTTCAGAAGTTTATAGCCTAATGAGAGAAAGGTAACACAGAAAAATACTGTCTAAAGGGAGCTCTGGTGGCTTAGTGGCAAGAAGCTGCGCTGCAATCCCATAGGCACACGGTTTGAATTCACCAGATGCTTCGCTGGAGAAGTAGTGGCAATCTCCTGTGCCTGTCGGATCTGATTTGACAGCACACAACAAGTTTTTTTTAAAAAAATATAGTCTATTATACAGTAACTGTGGGAGAGAAGTGTGGTTGAGATCTCTGTATGGGATCCAGGTAATTACTGGCCACTAAGCGGTTGTATGTGTGCATCCTCTTGAGTATAGAAGTAACCGTGGAAATACCATATAAGCCCAAAGTATGGAAGGTAGGAACTGCATCTTCTTAGAAAGTACCCAGTGGGAATTCCATTAAAAACTAAGTGCGCAGGAAAACCCACTTCTTCTGTCAGGAAGAATACACATTTTGTTTTTCTTTTGTTTCCTTCCTTCTCTTGTACTCCTTAGTTGCAGATACAACCACACAGAAGCAACAAAACGTGTGGCATTCCCCATCAACACCTAGGAGCTCTGGGCGGCGGAAACGGAAGGTTCAACTGCTGCCTTCCAGGCGAGGAGACCAGCTGACATTGGTATGGCCTCATCCATCTCTCCTGTCTGCTTTGATCTCTTCAGTCTTAACCCCTGAACTTTTAAAAATCTGACACCTTTTACTTAGAAAGTCTTTAGTACTTGTTACTTCTAGTTTCTTTGGCTTGACCTGACTTCTCCTTTATCTCTGGTAGCCTCCACCTCCCCAGCTTGGTTATTCAGTAACTGCTGAAGACCTCGACTTGGAAAAGAAAATCGCATTGCAGTGGTTTAACAAGGTCTTGGAAGATAAAATGG
>NW_006399830.1:12032720-12058922 GCF_000299155.1 Elephantulus edwardii | reverse complement strand
TTCCTCGCCACCATCCCTCCCAACCCCAAGCCCTACCCCACTGCTGGAGAGCTTGAAGAAGACGCAGAATTCCCCAGGCCCACCTGCCTTCCCAGGTGAGCGGGAAAGCTTCCCTGAAGTGGATGGTGCTCTTGACTTCTGTCTAGGCTGAAGTTAAAGCCTTGTGCTTATGAGCTACTAGAAATCGTTCTAAAGGTTGAACCTGCCCTGTTTGCCAGACGTAGCTGAAAAATACCAAAATTCTTGAATCAGGAAATTTTAGGGGAAGGTTAACTGATACTTAGCAAGGCAGCTTAGCTTTGGTGGTGGTGAATGGCTTCTTAGGTAAAACCTGCCCCTTGGCTGCCTTGAGCCTGTATCCTAATGTAAGGCTCTCTTTGCTGATGGGAGAGTAATGTGTTCCCCTTGATGTTTCTCCTAAATGTAAATGCAGTGCTAAGATGTCTTGTTACAGGCCTATTAGCCACAATACTGATTCCTGTCCTTGTGCAGTGCTGAGAGTCTATTCTCTGTTCCACTTGATATCCTAGCAGTGTATGATACGGCCTCGTTGTCTCTGAGGCAGACACTGTCATTCTTGGTTCTGTGCTGCACTTAACTCATGGTAGTGAACATGTTAGATAAGTAAGATGTTATTTTGTTAGATAACAGAAAAAGTTCAAGTAATTGTTCTTTTCTTTCCATATGTTGAACTCCTGATTAATCCACTGGATTGACTCATGTTGACCCTTCACTGCATTTCTGAGCCTCTAAGTCTTAACAGGAGCAGTGCGCCTTATCGTTATCTCACAGAGAAGCTGGTGGGTTTGGACCACCAATTTTTCAGTTAGCGTCTCGGCATATAATGCACTGTGCCACCAAGGGATTTAATATGTGACTAGGTCACCTTTTTAAAATTGGTTACCATTCTCAATCATACATATTCTGCTTCATAACCATTTCATAGTTGATCATGTCGTTTATCACGTTTACAGCATCACCTTTTAAGCTCCTCTGTTTTCATATGATCTATGAAGAGTGAATAACAAAAACTTGCCTGATTTGCTTTGTTTCTTCGTTGTATTTGTTGACTGACCCCTTGGATCCTCCACACTGTGCCAGGCATGGGGGAGGCTACAGAGACCTCAGATAACCATCATATGTCTCTCAAGTTCTCAGAATTCATATTCTCAATAAATTTTCTCTCTTTTATCCCCCCAGAATCTACTGGAGTAGCTACCACTGCGGCCTCTTTGTCTCTGAAGACACCCAGTCTTCTGGCCCCCATTGAGACTTCACAGTCAGGGACCTCTGCGGACTCAAAACCCACAGCCACTTTCTCAGGCCTGACCTCTGAGTCCACCATCAAGTCACCTCCAGTCCTCCAAGCTGAGACTTCTGCCAAATCCCAAGCCCCATCCCCAATCCCCAAACCTAGTATTCTTTTTGGAATGTTGAGCACCCCAACTTCTAACCCTCCTGCAGCTCCTGCTGTATCCTCAACACCACCCATGTTTAAGCCCATTTTTGAGGCCACACCTAAAAGTGAGACTCCTCCAGCCACAACTACCACAGCTCCCAGCTCTGCCCCCACGGCAGTTCCTAGCACCCCAACCCTCACTTTCAAGCCCATCTTTAGCAACATGGAACCACCAACATCTTTGCCCTTGTCAACTCATTTCTCCTTTAAGCCAACAGCTACTCCAGCCACTACCACAGCTGCTCCCCTCTTCACTGGCCTCTCCAGCACCACCTCCGTCACAGCCCCCGTCACCACAGCCAGCACCTCCGCAGACTCGGCTTCAAAGCCTGCTTTCAACTTTGTTGTAAACAGTGTGGCGACCACCACGAGCAACCTGACTAACACCACTTCCGCTTCTGCTTCCACATCCGCTTCCACTTCTACTTCCCAGCCTTTCCTCTTTGGGGCCCCCCCTACCTCTGGTGCTGGCTTTACCCCAGCCATGCCCTCCATATTCCAATTTGGCAAGCCTCCTGCCATACCTGCTTCAACAACAGCCACCACCTTGAGCCAGTCCCTCTCCAATGGTGCCGCGACGGCCCCTGGCAGCACCGCTGCTGGCTTTGGTGGGTTTGGCAGCACCCTCACCACCTCAGCACCAGTTACCACCAGCCAGCCAACTCTGACCTTCAGTAGCACCACCACCCCAGCATTCAACATTCCGTTTGGTTCAAGCACCAAGCCTCCTCTCCCATCATACCCAGGAGCCAACCCCCAGCCCATATTTGGTGCCACTGATGGGCAGCAGCCAGGGGCCACCAAGCCAGCCCTGGCCCCAAGCTTCGGCAACTCTTTCACCTTCGGAAACACCGCAGCTTCAGCCCCAACCGTGACTCCAGCCCCAACCCCTGCTCAACCTGCCTTCGGCAGTACCACACAAGCGGCCTTTGGTGGTTTGAAACCCCCAGCCTCCACCTTTGGCACTCCTGCCAGCACCCAGCCAGCCTTCGGCAGCACCACCGCTATCTTCTCTTTTGGTGCAGCCACCACCTCTGGCTTTGGGGCTACCACCCAGCCAACCAGCAGTGGGGCCAGCAGCTCAGTGTTTGGCGGCTCAACACCATCGCCCTTCACATTTGGGGGCTCAGCAGCACCAGCCGCCAGTGGGGGTTTTGGGATCGGTGTGGCTAACCCGGGCACCAGTGCCACCCCCGGAGGATTCAGCTTTGGAGCAGGACAGAGTGGGACCACCAGCACCACCACCCCTTTTGGGGGAGGCTTGAGTCAGAGCACCCTAGGCACACCAAGCCAGAGCAGCACGCCCTTCGCCTTCAATGTGGCCAGTGCACCTGAGAGCAAACCTGTGTTTGGAGGTGAGCGTGGAAGTTGATTTGGTCTGTGATGTCAGGCACTGTTGGTGCCGTGTTAGCAGTCTGTACTCTTGGGGGGGGGTGTATGTTAGTGGGCAAACACATTTAATGTATAAATGGTGTCGAGGAGTAAAGAGATTATTAATGGCTGTGGAGGAGCTAGTCCACATTTGGGTGAAGAATCACTGGGACCTACTTGGGACCGAGGAGGCTTGGGAGTATCGTGAGAGGACGCCTGCTCAGAAGGCAGAAAGGCTTGGAGTATCGGGAAGGGCAGGGACGCACAGCATTCACTGCTGGTGGTGTGATAGATCGGCCATGAGAGGGCGGCAAGAGTCTTAGTAGTTCATGGACAGAGTTAAGTGGATGTCAAGGTTGATGGCATTGACAAAAAAAAAGTATAGTAACGTATATGGGCTGGACTACAAAGGAGCGGAAGTGTGTAGAGGGGTAGGGAAGAGAAATGGCTTGGAAGCCACATCACAGAGCAAGGAAGGTAGCCCCTCCGTGGGCTGGAGGAAAAGGAATGTCAGGACACAGTGAGCATCCATTACTAGGTAAGGGCAGAGCTTGCAAGTGACTGAGTTCCAAGGGCCCCGCGGAAGATAACAGGACCCACAGGGCCGTGCTAGTTCTGTGGGTGTCTCGAGCCTCGGGATGAGGGGCTGGTGGTGATCAGAGAGAAGAAACTTAGAAGCTTTTCACATGAGCCCCTTCGGGCAACAGCTGCTTCCCACCACCGGGCTTGCTCCTCTCCTGCACCTCCTCTCCTCATGGTGGGGTGAACACGAGTGCAGGGCCTCTGAACTAAGATTCACTGCTACCTGCTTTCATACTGGGCTACATTCTACTGTCCTCTGCTGTCGTTCCAGGCACCTCCACGCCTACCTTTGGCCAGAACGCACCTGCCCCTGGAGTGGGCACATCAAGCAACAGCCTCTCCTTTGGGACGTCCTCCACTCCAGCCGCGGGCTTTGTCGGAGTCGGGCCTTTTGGTAAGCAGCAGGTCTCTTGGGGGCCGGTGACCTACTTTTTCTCCTGAGGGATTGATTGGGGTAGCGTGTTCCTGGTTGGCTGGGTGATGATCAGGCTGCCAAGCATAGCAAATGGGCAGTTGGGTGTCCTGCACAACCAAGTGCTCAGGGGGCGGCAGCCCTGATGAGATCTTGTTGCATCTTTCCAGGATCGGCAGCACCTTCCTTTTCCATTGGTGCGGGTTCCAAGACCTCAGGGGCTCGACAGCGCCTGCAAGCCCGAAGGCAGCACAACCGAAAGAAGTAGCCTTGGCCCTTGACACCCCACACCCCCCGCTCCCACCCAAACCCGGACTTCGGCACCTGCTGGGACAAGCTTCTGCCCCTTCTAGTTCTCAAGTAAACCTACCCCCCATTTCTGGTGTTAGCCAGGGGGCCCTTTCCATCCCTGAAGGAGGGGAAGCAGGGCAGATGCCAACACCTCTACTTGAACAGTTCCGCCGGTGAGGCTGGAGAACTAAAGAAACATCTGTACATAATTGTCCACTACGTCCCTGACTCATTTAGTGTCTAAGCTCGCTCAGCAGCCTCCCTCGCCCGTTTCCTGAGGAGCCAGTTCTTGCTGGAGGGTAGAAGGTACCCCCTCTCCCACATGCATCCCTCGGGGATGCCCTGATGGGACCAGGGAAGTGGACACTTCCTGAAGCTTTCCCTTGCTTGGCTTGGCTAGAAGTGATTCTCCCTCTGGTCCCTCCGCGGGGCTTCGTTTCCCCATTTCTTGCTGCTTCCCCCCTCTGGTTCCTTGTAGGATCTCTCCCTGGGAAAAGATCTTGACCCCTAGCTTTGCCTTGGAGGACCCCGTGGGTGCTATCCTGCTCTGCCACTTCCTCCTGCTGAGTCTCATACTGAATCCTCTGCCAGTTAGGCCTCTAAAAGCTTAGTGGCTCAAGACTGTTAGCCTGGCAGACCCCTCCCTCCGAGAGAGGGACGCCCTTGGATGGGTTCTTCTCAAGCTGTAGTGCAGGCAGGACGCCCACTGCTTTGAGCAGCCTCCTCCCCTCGCCCGTTTGCCTCAGCAGGCCTTTGTCTGCCCTAGGATTGTATGTTTAAGCTTTGTCCTGTGTTACTCTGATGCTTGTGTCTGTGAACTCTTTGAATCGAGTTTGGAGGAAGAACTGAATTGTGTGAGTGGCGGCATGTTGGTAGTGCCGGACATTAACTGTTTCTAGCTTTCTGGGGCCTCGCTAATTGAATGTGAGAAGTAGCACCCCTTGAGGCTACTCGTGCTGGCCCCTGAATTTTCAAATGGTGTTCTGACTTTACGGGCTGGCAGCCCCATGAGGACAGGGCCCAGGGAAGGCCTCTTCCCGCTATTCCCTTCCCATCTGCCTGGCCTTGGAGGCTAGGTCACCTCGACTATAGGAAGCCTCCATGAACAAACTAGACTTTAAAGTTTTACCTTATTTTTCCCAAACTCTCCAACCCTGTTCCTTAGTTCCAAAACCACATCCTCTGGGCCCAAAGAGCCTGCTGCCATGTCCATCATCTTTGGGAGAAGTATGAATGCGTGTGTCTAAATTAAAAAAGTATTTAAACATTTTTTTAACAAAATAAATTTATTTTTGTATTTAAGCTAAATTGCCTTTTAAATTCCTTCAAGCTTGGTTCATTGAGGTGGTTAAGTGTGAAAGCTCTCAACTAGGAGTTAGCTGTGTGGTGAAGTTATGCCTGTGTGAGGAGGCTCAGGTGTGGTCCCGGGCAGCTTTCAAAGGGACTCGAGCTCCTTCGAGACATTCTACAAAATAATGTGACGTAGCTGTAACTAGTTTCCCCCATCGTGAGTGAGGTTGAATGTGTTGTGGCAGGAGACTGCTCCTTTACTCAAGTCCAGTATGTCTCTGTGTGTGTGGAGCTGAGGGGGCCTGACCCTCAAGCCCCTACTAGGATTGGGGGGTGGGGGTGGGGTACCTTGTGTAAGGTACAGCCTCTCGGAGCTCATCTTACCTCAGTTCCACAGGCAGGCCCGCTGGTCCAGGAGCTCCGTGGAGAGGGCACCCTGGCGTGGTGTGGGTGTGTGAGTGTGCATGTGTCCATGGACGTGCACTGGACAGAACGGGAGGCTGGGACTTTCCATGACAAGCCAAGACTTCACTGTTGAGTCTAGTTGGAATTTTTAGTATGAATGTGCAATTTTCTCCTTGCTTATATATCATTAAGAATAAAAATCAACAAAACATGTATTCTGTCCTGGACCATGTTCTTTTTATTTTTGTGAGCAGTACTCTGACCAGCAGAAACCAGGGAAGGGACTCGAAGGACTAGAGAGACCCAGCTGGACCAACATGTCTCTCATGACTGTTTCCGAAAGCAGTGCAAGTAACTTAGTAACACAGCCCTCCTGGGTCGAGGGCCTCCGAGCTCCTGCTAGGTGCAGGGTCTGGCGCTGGTACCAGCCCCTGGTTTTTGCCGCTTCTTCTTTCTCTTTGGTGCTGAGTGGGGGGCAAGTTGTGGCACCACTTTTGCAGTCTGGGAGGCTGAGCTAGAAGACAAGTGCAGATGTTAGGTGTGCCCCGTCTGGATCTCCATCTACTCTGCCTAGTAGGACCCCCCCACTCACTCACCTTGACACCTCTTGACGTTCAAAGACAGCAATGAAGAAGCCCCCAGTTAGAGTGGTCTCAGGGGAGGCCCGGAGGCAGTGTTCAGCACCTGGGAAGGTGCTAAGGCCCCGGTGGGGCCAGGAAGGCAGGACAGGCGCTAGCCTGGGGGGAAGAAGAGGCTCCTGGGTAAGAGCAGCTGCTCCCCTCCCCACCTCCCCACCCCCATGTGACACTGGCTGCTACCTGAAGGTCCCCGAGCTGCTGTGCAGAGCCGCTTGCACCACGTCTTCATTCTCTTCTCGGCAAAGAGAACATGTGGAGTAGACAAGGCGCTGCAAGGACGGGAAAGTGAGGGCGTGGCTCAGGGCTCGCTGCTGGAACCCCGCCAGGGCCTGCAAGCGCTCCTTGCAGGGTGCATCTGCCCCGGGATCTTCCAGCTGTCGGGTTGGCATACCTACGGAGAGGAGCGGATTTAGAGCTTCAACAGGCTGCGTATTACCGGCCAAATGCACCTTTCAGATGACAGAGTTTGCCCTCGGCCACCATTCAAGGGTCAGGTCGGGCTACACTTAAGACCAAAACTCCCACCCCTTTGGCGCTAGGCTCTGGGGCCTTCAGTTACGTGCTCACCGGAGCCACTGCAGGAAGGATCCAGCAGGATGTACTGGACCTGCCTGTACCGCTGGTCTGCCGGGGAGACTGCCAGGAAGTCTCTCTCTGCTAGCTCACAGCAGGAGACTCCAGCCCGGGCCAGGAGAGTAGCCATAGACGCCAGCCGCTTGGGATCCAAGTCAAAGGCAAAGATCTTCCTAGGAAAGAGGTCAGGGAAAAAGGGAGAGAGAATGTACACGCCTCTGAGACAGAGCGGAAGCTAAGGGAGACGAAACTGTCCGCACGTGAGATGAGCTAACTCACGGGCACTCTGCGTACATCTGCCTCAGTGGGGTCTACCACACACAGTAATTCCGAAAATGCAAACATAATTAAGGGGTGCAAGTCAGAAGTGACCAGCCAGTGGACTGCTCCACAGGTTAAGAAATCTCACACTGTGAACTTAAAGACTTAATAGCTTGGGGCTACAGTATTAACCACACGGAAATATTAGAAGACCATCCATCCCTCTTAACCAAAAGCACATCCTTCCTCACAAAGCAGCCCTTCAGACCCAGCCTCTCCTTGCCCTGCCACCTTAGCACTCACCCTTGGTTTTTGAGAAGAGCAGCCAAGTGACTAGTCTTGTTGCCTGGGGCGGCACATGCATCAATGACGTGAGAGCCTGGTGGTGGGGCCAGCAGCATGGCTGGGAGACAGCTGGCCTGGCCAGGTCGAACACAACAGCCAGGTGAGTCCAGAGCCCAGGCCATCACTCCCACGTCCTCCCTTTGCTCCCTATTCATACCTTGTCTTGGAGGATGAGGTGACCAGCTTGGTACAAGGGATGTTCATGCAGATCTGTTGGGGCAGGAAACACAAGCAGCTCTGGCAACAAGGGATCCAGAAGGAAATGCTTCCCCTTGAGGGTCCTCAAGTCCTCGAGGCTGCGAGGAGAGAGAGTAGGCCCAGGGAGTAAGAATTCCTCCACGCTGGACACTTGATACATTACTGTTCATTCGTGCAGCATGTATTTAAAACTTTGAAGAAATACAGAAGGAAAAAAGAAACTGGGTTCTCAATTGAGACAGACTACTTTCAGTATCCCACCCTAGTCATTTACTAGCAGCTGGAACCTAGCCGGGTTAACCTACAAGATTAAGTCACTCTTAAATAGTCTCTTAGTTTGAATTCATGTAAAAAGACAGTTGTGAAGGCCAAAATTTAGAAACCTAGTTGACGCAACCACTCAACTGCAGCGTTGTTATTAAAGCTTAACCTGGGGGCGGAGAGTTCCGTGAAGAAGACGCGGGAGGAGGGACGAGCTGAGCTGACTCGGGACGTGAGGAGCTGCAAGAGAGGACTGCTCATCCTGACCAGCGTAGAAGTCTCGCAAGGCTGTACACACAATTCCAATCCAAACAAAGTCAGTCTCTACCACCCGGGGTCAAACGAAGGTACTGAGAGGCAGGAAGAACATTAAAACAGGAAGAGGGAAAAACCAGGGCTGGTGTCAACACAGTTAAGTGTTTGGCTGCTAATAAAAAAGCTGGTGGTCCGAACCCATTAGCCCAAAAGAGAACGGATGTGGCAGCTGGCTCCTGCAGAGGTTACAGCCTCAAGGCTGAGCATTTAAAAGCTTGCAAGCAGCAGCCACAAAAGGTGCAACTATTAGTCCCTCCCTGTCTAGAGCAAAGGAGAGAGAGGAAAGGAAAACTACAGAAATAACTGGTCCAGAGGACTGAGGGACCACATCAGTCACCCTCTGTGATCTAAACTAGATGCTGCCCGGCCGCTGCTGTGGGTGACAGGAAAAGGCCCTGGACAAAGCGGGGGGGACAATGTGGAACAAAACACACTGACAAGTAGTCACATTTAACTGGTCTGATAGAGACTGAAAGAAGCCCTCCAACTGTGGCCCCTCCTCATCCTTCACACCCGGAACAAAACTCCCTCTGTGGCTCAATCTTCGGCCAAACAACAAGAGAAGCCTATTCTAATACCACGGAGGTAACCGCTTAGAATAACCAACCATGTAAGGTCAAAAGAGCTGCACTAACCCAAAGATGAAGCTCTTCCAAGGCTGCAAAGAGGGTGGGAGAAAATAAACGGTGAAAACTAGAATCATAGGGAACAGGGGGATTCCACTGTGGTTACTATAAAGTTACATAACACGCAGGAACAGAAGAATGTTGCAAACAAAATGAGCAGGCATGATAGGAAACACGCTTTGCTTTGTAAATTTACAAATAATAAACTACAGCTTGGGAAATCCTATGGAGTAGCTCTCAATCCTGTAGGATCACTATGGGTATTGACAGTGGTGGGTTGGCCTGGAAGTAGGAAAGCCCAGTGGAGGAGCATCCCGTGCAGGAAACAGCAGCTGTTGCAAGAAGCCCAGGTGCACATACTGCCCCATCAGCTGAGCTAAAAGGAAGCAGGAGGCAGGCATCAGAAGCGTTGCGGGAGAGGAGGCAGAGCATCAGACCTTTCTGCAGTCAACCTCAGACAAGATACAAAAGCAAGCGTCTGGGACTGGCAAGATGAGGTTAGGGGATTCTTTTCCCATCTCAACAGGAAATGATGCAGGCCTAAAGCGAGCCAACATCCAAGATGAAAAGGAAGCAGTTGATGGAGAAAAAGATGCTAAAAGCAGCTCAGCCAGTGTCTGGAGGAGAAGCATCTAGCTTGGCTCTGACTCTGGTCCAGGCAAGATGGGTGGGTAAGAGTGACAATCATTAGGTTAGAATAAGGAATGCATATGCAGTTTGAGAAGGAAAATGAACTCAGTTTGGCAAATGTTGTACCAGTGTTTCAATGGAATATTCATATGAACCTGAGGGGGGAAGACGAGGAGTTCAGCTGGGGAGTCAGGACCCATCATGTTAGAGACATAAGAGCTATAAGAAAGAGCTAAGGTAGGCATGGAAAGAATGTAGGACTGGACTCCTAGGTAGGAAGGCCAAGTCCCTGATACAGAATATGATAGAAAAAGAAAATTCACCCAACCTCCCTTTAGCTGTGGAACCATTCCCCAGTCCCCCCAAGCACCTCCCTCACAATGGCAGCCCAGGTAGGGGTCGAAGCTCTCACCTGGAAGCTCGCCCCTGGTAGGAGAAACCTTGTCTCTTGAAATAATCAACTGCATCATCAGCGCAAGTCTTGAGGGTGTTCACACGCACATACCGGGGGATCTGGGTGGCTAGGAGGCAATCATTAGAGTGGGCAGGGCACGGTCCCTCCCCTCTGAGGACTCCAGACTACCCTCAACCCAGAACTCACTGCTTCCAACTCACCTGGATCAGACTTGGATCCCAGTTCCAGCAGGTCCTCGTTGCGGCTCACACCCCTCTGAACCTTGAGCCGGGCCAACTCAGCCTTCAGTCTCGCCTGGTGCCGAGCAAGCACAGCCTTCCAGCGGCCCCCGCCCCCTCGAAAGCCCTGTCCCATCAGTAACTCGTACACTAACACCTGGGGATGCAGAAACACAGGGGAAACCGCAACATTAAGTCTTAGTTTTCTGCTGGAGTATCGAAGATCCAAGGCTGGAACCTGATGACCCGACTCCCAACCCAAAGGGGCCTCCTAGCACATCTTTGGTCCCCATCCCTCCTCGTTAACATCACCTTGCAGGATAACTAAGGGCCTATGCCATTGCTTGGTACTTCGGTTCTTATTTAACAAGATTCGAAGTCTGCACTTTCTGCTCACACTCATTTTGGTAAGCCGTCGGGGAGCTGGGACCCATTTACTGCATGTAGGAGATGCCCCCGCCTCGCCCCTCACCTTGGCCATGTGTGGCCGCAGCTTCTTCTCGGCGCGGAGGAGCCCGGCGCTGGCGATCACGGCGTCCAGCACGGCCGAGTAACGCTGCGTCTCGCACACCAACGCGTACAGCTGCTTCACGTTCTGCGCGCCGAAAACAGACCGCTGAGCCCGGCCCGGAGCAGCCAACCCCGGGGTGGGCCTCCCTCCACCGCCCGCACATGATCCAGACCCCCCACCGCCGACCCGGGGCCCCAGCCCCACTCTGCACGGCGTCCCTGCTACCTGGAAGCGGCTGCCATACACCAGCCCTTTGATGGAGCCCTGCCGGCTCTCCACGCCCGCCAGCACGGCCGCGGCGGCCGTGTACACCGCCATGTTCCGCCGACTACCTTTACGGCCCTGTCGCAAAGCGTGCCCGGCAGACCTCCTGGGTCAAAGGGCACGAGCCTTTAGGAGCTTTGACTCCCACGTGCACCTCTCACGTTCTCGAAAGACACTAACATAAGAGATTCGAATCTCTTTCGGATTTCACTGCTGCTTTGACTTTTTAAAAAAAAAAATATATATATATCTTATTGTGTTTTCGGCGAAGTTTAAACACAGCAGTTTCTGTTGCCACTGAAGCTTCTACTCAATTTAGTCCATGTTTACTTTAGCCCTGCACGAGCGTTCTCGCGAGAGAAGAGTTTCACGCGAGAATGCGCGAACACGTGTTTCTAGTTGATAGTTTCCCGTTATCTCTTGCCCTGATTTTCATATTTGTTTTGTAAAAGCGGTAACTGAAATGCCTGTCAAAATGAAGAAGAAAAAAAAATTGAGAGCCTAGAGCACTGTCGCTCTTGGGTAGTTTCACAGAGCTTTAAGTACAGAAAATTCAGGAACTTGGAAAAAATTCAAGTCGGTTGACATTTTCAAATCTACGCTTTAACAGTCACTAGTGACTAGTGAGGACTAGAGGCTTAGTGAGAACCGAGCAGTGAATAAAGATGACAAGTGGCAAGAAGCAGCGATGTAATCCCGAAGGTGCACGGTTCAAATCCAGCAGATGCTCCACTGGAGAAGGCGGGGCAGTCTCCTCCTGTGCCAGTCCCAACAAGGGGAAGAGGAAAGAATTACTATTTATTCCTTTCAGGTGTGGTGTTAGAGAAGAGCACTGACTATCCCACGGACTGACAAAAGAATATAAACAGATAGGAATTGGAGAAGAGCGATAGCCTGAGTCCCCCAAGGAGGCAAGGGTGACCCAGCTTGGTTTCACATACTTTGGGCATATTACTAGGAGAGGCGAATCCATGGAGAGGGACTGTTAGGTCTTCGCACTGGACGTAAGGCCAAGGACTCGAGGAAGGGATCAGAGAAAGAAAGGAAGCTAAAGCAATTTTATTAAGGGGTCTCCCGGGGCGGCGTTCCTTGGTCTGCAGAGAGACAGGCAGAGGGACAGACCAGGGAAATACCGCACCCTAAAGTGGATTAGGGCGGGTTTTATAGTGAGGGTCCTTAGGGAGGGACATTCCACTGTGGTTTAGCTGGGTGGGTGGTCTTCTAGGGAAGGAATGGAGGGGCGCTCCGTGGTAGCCGAGGCTCTTCACTCCTTTCCTTGACATGTTGATACTCCTTGAATCCTTTGTTTTCCCTTTGACCTTGGTTCTGGCCTCACAGGGACATCATGCCTGGGAAAGGTGGAAGGCAAAGGGGGAAGACCCTCACGAGCGGGAGATGGTCTGACAGTGACCGCAGCAGCGAGCCGTGTGTGTCAGGATGAGGACGGCGTAGGTAAGGCTGCAGGTCTGTTGTTCTAGGGTCGCTGTGACTTGGCACCTAACAACAACAGTGGCTTAGCAGTAAGGAGTTGGGCGCCAACCCAAAGGGGCCAGTTTGAATCCACCAGCTGCTCCCCAGGCCCAAAGATGAGCAGTGTCCTCCTGTGTTTACTGCCCCTGAAAACTCTGTGGAGAGGCCGCTGTGAGTCAGCCCTGACATGACCTCAGTGAGTGTCAAGTTGTTATATATTCTTTTACTTGATAACCTTTGAGTCTGTTGGCATCTTGTTAATCTAGGCTTATTTCAGGGTCAACTGAGTGAGTATTCTCCCTAGGAGTGTGCTGTGACAAAGAAAAGCTGGCCTGTGAGAACCAGCTAAGCAATAAACAGATATGAAATCTTGCCTATATTGTGTGCAGAAGCCTCTCACCTAGATTTTTTGGGGGTATTGTCTGCATGGGAAAGTCTGCTGTTAGGGACCTCTCCAGAGTACTGAAGAGCAGTGGTGTCTCTCTGGAGACTAAGGTGCGTCTGATACAGGCCATGGTCTTTGCAATCACTTGTTATGCATCAGAGAGTTGGACAATGACCAAGGAGGATAGAAGGAAAATTGATGCCTTTGAGCTGTGGTGCTGGAGAAGAGTATTGAGAATACCATGGACTGCTAGGAGAACAAACAGATTTGTCCTGGAAAGGGTTAAACCGGGTGGCTCCTTGGAGGCAAGATTCTGAGGCTCCATATAACATACTTTGGACATGTTCTAAGGAGAGACCAGTCCTTGGAGAGGGACATCAGCTTGGTGGGGTGGAGGGACAGCGCAGAAGGGGAAGGCCCTGTATGAGGTGGATTGATTCGGTGACTGGGATGGGAGTGTCAGAGACAGTGCGATTGGCACAGGACAGAGCAGAGTTTAGGGCTGTTGTACATAGGGTTGCTGTGAGTCGGCGACTTGACGGCACATAACAACGACGTCTTATTGAATGTTCAGTCAGTTCAGTAAGCCTGTTCTGTTCTGTCTAGGAATTTGAAATCATGGTCCACATTTTTCTCTCATTCTGTCACAGTCCATCTGGTCTGGACCTGACTAGATTAGTTGGTTGAGGAAGCTGGGCATCATCTCTGGTGGCAGGTAGATGTGGCTGTGGTCCCCGTCAACAGCTCCAGAGAAACAGAAGCAGCCATCCCTGGACTTACAGAATGCCTCATCCACCCTCGCGGTATCCCACCTAGCAGGGCTTCACAGGAAAGGGCTCGCAAAAGCAGCATGCCAGCGGGCTCATAAATGTGGAACTGGTCTTAGCCTCGTTGGAAGAAGCTGCACCACAATCCCAAAGGCACGTGGTTCCCAAATCCACCAGCTTCTCTGCGGGAGAAAGACTGGCAGTCTCCTCCTGTGTGATTTACTGCCTCTGAAAATCCACTGGAGGGTCAGCTATGGGTCAGTTCTGACTCGACGTTACACAGCAGCAACCACGTTCCCCGTCACCCTGAAGTAGCTCACAGCATAGAACGATGGAATGACTTTCTAAAGATACAATTACAGTACCAAGCATTCTTCCCTTCAGTTTATTATTTACAAATACAGAGAGAGGAAGCATAGTCAAAGGTTGCAGCTCCCTGTGGTCCTCGTGCCATATATTAAAAGAGGCGGATCGCCGTACCGTGACCTGCGGGACATCCATTGCTTGGGAGTTACTTTTACGTGCAGCTAAGTGGTTCCATAGTCTGCACTCTGTTCTGAGGGACAAGGGCAGAAAATCTCAAGATGACCTCCCAGTGGTTAAGGGGATGAGCAGAGATGGACTTGAGCAGCACCTCCCTGGAGGACCCCAGACGTTCTGCAGAACCTCAGACAGGAGACATTGCCCACGTAGCTAAGGGTGTGTGCCAGGGAACCGTGTAAAGCTGTGCACGTGCGAATGATTCTGAGGCTAAAGGCTCGTTAACGTCTCCTGCCTCAGGTGACCCAGCTTCAACCATTCCCCCTCCTTCACCTTCCATATTCTTTAGAGATAATTCACTTGTCCTGTGTTGGTGTGTGGTGGGCCCCTGCCCCATCAGCTGTGGCCAGCAGCAGGATCACCATAAGCAGACATGAGCTCTGGCCCCACTCCTGGGTGCCCAGAAACGGGCAGCACACCCCGAGGGGCCCCTACTCATTAGGATCTGAAATGGGGCATTTCCAAGTCCATCTTCATCTCACTAAGGGTGAAATCAAGGAGGTCTCTGGGGACAGAGCATTCTGTCATCTGCCCCGGGTCCTGGGCATACATAGTCCAGGGACATCAAATACATGAGATGAATGACTAAGATCAGTGTAACTGACCACAGACTAGGCAGGCGGAGGACAGAATCAAGATCTGGTCACCAGAAGCTGGAGTTGCTTAGGGAACTTAACATCTAAATATGTGCTGCAATTAAAATTTGGAGTAACAGCAACTTTGGCATCCTTAAAAATGTTCAAGTATGGGTGGGAACTTTCCAGCACTTGACTGGAAGAGTAAGCCAGAAACAGCATTATTAAGAGGCACTAAAGGAGGGCCCGCTTTTCCAGGCCTGGACGTCAAGTCCTGGCTCTGCCAATGCTGGCCAGAGGTTACGAAACACACCTGCTTTTGTCTGGTGGATGGGGACTGTGGTCCTAAAAATGTCCTAGAAAAAGGAGGCATGAAGTCCTTCCCCAACAGGTAGGAAATTTCCTACCGCTGGAAATGGTGGGGAATCACCCAAGTCCCTACTTCCAGTTGTGGGAGGCTGTGAACAACGGAGAGGACAGGCAGCCCTACAGTTTGGTGGGCTGTAGGAGGGGCAGGTGGCCAGGCCCACTGGACGAGGGCAGGACCATGGGCAGGGAGTTGCCACCCCGTTCGTGCCAGCAGGTGTCCAGGATGGGGTAGAGCTTGCCCTGGAAGTCAGCCTGGAACGTGTAGAGCAGCCGCAGGTCGTCGGGGCGGTCGGCGTCGAAGAATGTGAGCTCGCCTTGCTCGTAGTGCAGGTAGACCCCGATGCGGTGAGGGTGGCCGGCCACGGGCAGCGACACCCGGGGGCAGCCGAAGGCCTCGTACACGCGCCCCTCCTTCAGGCCGATGAGCCACACGCCATGCTCGGGGGACTTGCTCAGCTTGCCCTTGCGGCTCGTCGTGCCCTTGATGACTCCCAGGCGCCAGTCGGTCTTTCTGCCCACGACCACCTCCCAGTAGTGGCGGCCGCAGGAGAAGCCCCGGCTGGCCAGGACACAGGTGCTGTAGTCGAAGCCCTCGGGCTGGCTGGCCCGCCGCTGGGCCAGGAGCCCACACTGCACCACGGTGTTGCCTTTGGAGAGCTCGAGGAGGGGGTGGGCCGTGGCAGGGTCCAGCTTGAGAGACTCAGGGGCTAGGGGAGAGAGGGGAGGACCGTGCTGAAGCCACACGGGAGGCAGCAGACTGCTCCTGGGGCTCATGGGTAGCCCCTCAAGGAGGAAACCGGTGCCTAGCTATCTTTGAGCCCCCTGCCCTTAGATGGGGTGACTGACTGACAGAATGACTGAATGATATGTGAAGGGAGGGATTCTGGTGAAGACTGAGGTGGAGGTGTTGATGGAAGTGTGCAGAAGCAGCCTGTCACGTGTGTCCCACAAGATTTCTGGAGGATCGCCAACCACTGCAGTTGGCCATTTGAAGGGCACAGTCACACGTGAACTCCTTGCTAGCTGCCAGCTAATCCGTTTACTCCAAAAGCGCAAACAGAATTCACTGTTCACGGGCTGCAGCTGGTCTTCTCCTGTTTTGCTCTCTATAAGCTGTTTTTACCTCTGTTCGGTGAAAGCCATTTACTGACTGAGCTCCTTTACATACAAGCTGTATGTACGCTAGTAATAAACTGAATGTCTTTACCTCATTTTGTCAGAACAACGGCAGTCCCTTTTTAAGTCCTAAACTGCCCATGAGGTGGGAAGGAGTTGTGTTGCTAACATAAGGGCAGACAGTTCAAATCCACCAGCTTCTCTGAAAGTACAACACGGTCTCCTTTTGTGTGATTTACTGTCTCTAAAACCCCTCTGGTCAGCTAGGACTCGGTTCCAGCTCTGGTACAAAACAACAACAATGAACACAATATATAGAGGCAGTGGTGGTTCAACAGAACCACTGGGTGTGGAGTCACTGTGATTCAGAGGCTGTTAACAAGAGCGTGTGTGTGTGTGTGTGTGTGTGTGTGTGTGTGTGTGTACACAGAAAAACATTTTACAGACTGCCAAGACAACAAGAGTGAAACCAAGTTACTCCTTGGAAGCAAGGATTTTGAAGCTCTATCTCACGTAACTTTGGACATGCTGCCAGGAGGGGCCAGTCTTTGGAGAGGGATGTCGTGCTTGGAAGGGTAGAGGGTCAGTGCAAGAAAGGAAGACCCTGAAAGAAATGGATTGGCACAGTGACTGGGGTAATGCGGGTAGGTGTGTCAGAGGGAGTGAGATTGGCTCGGGATAGGACAGGGTTCACAGCCTGTTGTGCACAGGGTGACTCAACAGCACGTAACAACATATCTGAGCATAAACACGTGCACACAAGCAGTCTCCAACTTCTGGTGAACCACGCTTATGACTGTCCACTTTTTACAACATACACTGTTGGAACACATAATTTGCTGATGTAATTTTCATATATTTACCTGCAGGTATATATGAAGGCAATAATGATGAACTTTTCTTTAAAAAAAAGAAGAGGTATTCATTGTGATTTGGGTCACAACTGAGTTACCACAGAGTTGTCACGCTAGAACCCCGTCATAAATTCGTGTTCTAGACTCAAAAAAGCAGCCCTAGCAGAATCGCCTCTCTCTACAGTGAGGAACGTCAGCGCAGTGAGTAGGTTACGCTGGTGTGTACGGCTGGTGTGTATGGTATGGCCCTTCTAGCAGGCCTCTTGCAGCTCCTAAGAGATGACTGGGTGGGACTATGCAAATAGAGCTCTGGTGGCTTAGTGGCAACAAGCTGCACTGCAATCTCGAAGGCACACAGTTCAAATCTGCCAGCGGCTCCGTCAGCTGCTCCACTGAAAGATGGGCATTCTCTTCCCACGCAATTAACCGCCTCTGAAAACCTGGCGGAGGGTCAGCTATGGGTTAGTTCCAATGTGATGGCACACAACAACAACAATGCAAACAGCAGGTAGTCTACGGAGATTGGGCAGTTTTGCTAATGCAAGGCAGGTGTGTGGAATCATTGTGGAGGCCTGGGTTTATCCTCCTGCTGCGTTTAAAGGGCGACAATTCTGGAAGTTGAGGTGGGGGCTCCTTATTACTGTTAAGGTCAGCCGGGAGAGGCGTGGCTGCTGCCATCTGGGAGCGTGAGTGATACTTGGGGGTTTTCTGATGCTTGGAGATGTGTGAGGTGAACGAGTTCCTGTGCCAAGTAGAGTGAGGGGATTGTGGTGGGTCTGCCAATCCACAGGGGCAAGAGGCCTGAACGCCACTGGGCAGCAGGCTTTTTGGCGGAGTGGGATGCCTGCAGGCACGTCTCAGAATAGCTAAAGAGCTTTGCACGAAGTGCCCAAGCAGGGTAGAGACCAAGGACCAAGACAAGAGATGAGGGCCAGGGGCTGAGAGAGAGGCCTGCCTGCCTCCATGAAGCCTGCCTGACTGAAGAGCTGTCTCCTGAGTTACTCCTGATACTTCCATGCCAGTTCTGATCCTGAATTGTAACCTGTTACTTCCAGGCACGCACAGCGTGTGGAGTCTGTGAGCTGTGAGGCAGACGCAGTGTGTGCTGGGAGAGGGGTAGCTAATGTCAGGACTGGGAACAGCTGAGGCCTGGGGCCTTGTCTGGCTGCCAGCCCACAGGAGGCAGCTTTGGGAGGATTCCAATCCTGATGATTCTGCTCGCCCTCCCTCCTGAGCTCTGACATTGCCTGACGCTGTGGCGTTTTTATACTCTGAGTGATTCCAATGACGTTGCCAGTCCCTCAGCCAGGAGGAGAAGGAGCAGAGTCCAAGCCCAGGCTGTTGGGGAGCCCCTCATCTCACCACTCCCCCACACCCGCGTTCCCTCCCAGTCTCTCCAGCTAGACACTGATACAGTGAAAAGCCTTGCACCCCCACCGCCAGGTGGCCACCCTCAGGGACCTGGCTCAGGGCCTCACCTGGGAGAACTTTCCGGAAGAGCCTTTTCCACACAGTCAGCTTGATGTCGGCCTGGTGGAGGCCTGGCTTGAAGGAGATGGGGCTGAACGCGCCTTCGAAGGGCCGGGCCTGCTGGAGCTCCGCTCTGGGTGCAACGTTGATAGGAGAGTGAGGCCCCTGGCGGCCCACCCCAGCCATGCAAACCCCATGCCCAGAGCTTGGAACAGGGCGCGCTCAAGGTGTCCCTCAGCCACTGCTTCCTCCCTGGGGCTCTGGTGGTGTAGTCCATGGGGTGGGGCACTGCGAACCAAGAGGCCTCTCGTCTCCAGCAGTTCGAATCCACCAGCGGCTCAGTGGGAGACGGATGAACAATCTCCCCCCATTAAGATTTACAGCCTGGGAAACCAGCTAGGGGGTCGCTATGAGCCAGAACCGACTGGACTTGGGTCTATTTCAGACGCCCCTCCTGGGAGCGCTTCTCAAAGTGCACAGCCACCAGCAGCAGCCTCCCAGGGAATTCTAGGGTCTCACTTCAGAGCTGCTGACTCAGAAATTTTAACAAGCCCTCATGGTGGTCCTGGATGTCAGGGGACCCTGACGCCTTTTGGAGTGCACACCTGCTCTACACTGAGCCAATTGGGGCTCCCACTGGCTCCTTTAGACCAGTATTTCTTAACCAAATCGTCCCGAGGCCTAAAACTAATCTCAGAAGGCAAGATGCTCATAAACAGTCTGAGAAGGCTGCAGAGCTGTGTGAATTGAGGGCTTGGTGGGACTGAAAAGTGGATCGCGTATTCTTGTATTCTTATAAGATGCGTGTTTCTGGGCTGCTCACTGGGGCTACTACTCCCCTCTCCAACCTTGGTGAGCTCTTCTCCCCCAGAAATGGTGAACTCCTTAGAATTCCCCAGACTGTTCTATGCCACGTGTCCACATGCCTCTGCTCCCCAGTCTGATGGCCTATCACTTCTGTCCGTCTGCACCCCTTTCTTCACCGATTCCCCTACAGCTTAACAAGAGGAGGTGCCCATCTTTCTCCTGCTGAGCTTCTTGTGGATTCGAACTGCTGAAGAGGAGAAGCCTTTTGGTTAGCTGCACAACACTGCCTGAAGATTGACGGATACTGTGCAGCTTGTCCCAGTCACCCATCCAAGTAAGAGAGGGGGCCGAGCTTGAACCCTGAAGCGGGGACACAACTTTCATCCCTGTGTTCCCAGGCTCAGTGCAGAGCTGGACTTGGGGATCCCTGGTGGGTTATGAGGGACCAGATGGATGGGACGTTCTCCCTTGGAGATTGTTACCTGGAGGCCAGAGAGTGGTATTTCTGTAAGACACAAGAGAGGTTGGAAAGGTAGAGGTGTGGGTAGGAAGGGGGAAACGGGGGGACTCTGGGGACCACTCCCTCGTCCACTCACCCGGATGAATTCATGGTGGCTCTCATTACTGAACTGCTCCAGCACACGCTCAGCCTGGACCATCCGCTCCCGCGTCCCTTGGGCCTGCTCCAGCTGCACGTCCAGGGAGGCCACGAGGCCACGGGTGTGGCCCTCCAGCCCCTCTAGACAGCGGGCTTTCTCCTCGTCCACCAGGTGGTGCAGCTCCTGGAACTCACGGCGGATCACCCAGCTGAACACGTCCGACTCATTCTGCACAGGGAGGGGGCCGTCACAGGCAGAATCAGGGGAGCTGCACAGCTGGGGTGGCCTTCCCTGGCTTCTTGGCGTGGCTGGTCCTACCCGGATCCCAGGCAGGCCATGTGAGCTGACTTTTACAAGCTCAATGTTATAAGGAGTCCTCGGAGAGGTAGCAGGTGGGAAAGCCTTGACACATTCGCAAATCATGCAGAAGGACTCTGCTTTCACCTGTTTTTGTGACTTATCACAAACTTCATAGGGGAAATGAGCTGGGGCTCCCAGGCCTCCCTGCACAAGCCGGGGTAATGTCACCCCCTCTCAGGTATGAGAGGGAATGAGACACCATGTGAGGGCGAGTACACACAGGTCGGCCTGCTCTGGTCCACAGCTGCCGTCAGGACCCAGCTGAGGTCTCCCAGCCTGTCCAGGCCTGTGCCTCAGCGTGCTGCAAGGACACCACAGTGAGCGACTCTGAGCCCCTGAAGGTCAAGCAGACAAGCGGCGTGGGGTGCAGGCAGAGCCAGGGCCACACTGGCCGCTGTTTACCTCTGCGGCTCAAGTTCTGGGTTATCTCAGTCCCAAGGGCGGGAGGACAAAAGCCAGTTTAGACCCAATCCAGAGTCCTCTTCTCTCCGTTGGGATTTTCACTCACCACACCCACCCCAGCAAGCCTGGAATCCTGGCTGCCTCTGGGAGGCGTGGGTTTTTGTAAAGGGTCAGCGGGAAGTGGACCCTAGGACTGTCAAGTGCCTGGTCTTGGGGTCGAGGGTGCGGAGGGTTCACTCACGACAATTCGGGTCTTGTTGTTGACCAGTTTGGCGATGTGCTCATCCACTTTCTTCTGCTCCTGCTTTAGGTCGGAGATGAGGCTTGCTAGCTCCTCCTAGAGGAAGCATGTCAGAGCCTGAACCGCTGAGCCCTGGACCCACTCAGCTCCCGTGGCCCCTCTCGGATCCCGCAGGCCCACTCTGCTCCTGCAGCCCCACTCAGCTCCCGTGGCCTTGCCCTTCTTCAGAGAATTCCAGGGGCCCCAGGCACTTCTGAGTGGAGCCTAGAGAGCTCTGGTGGCCTAGTAGCAAGAAGCTGCGTTGCAATCCCGAAGGCAGAAGGCATGCAGTTTGAGGCCACCAGCTGCCACCAGGAGTAAGATGGGCAATCTCTTCCCGTGCAATTAAATGCCTCTGAAAACCTGCTGGAGGGTCAGCCATGGGGCGGTTCCGACTCGACGGTAAACAACAACCCAACAGTGGAGCCAGGGCAGGGACAGAGCTGCCTAGGTGCCCATCACTACAAAATAGAAATGGCCAAGCTAAGAGAGAATCTCTGTGCCATCCTTCTGTGGACATGGAGGCTAAATGTTGCTGCAGCTGCCTAGAAGCCATCACACAGCATCCAGGACTGGTGATTCCAGTCTGAAGTGAATACTTCCTACATGGAATTCTGCCAGAAGGATACTCATCAGGTAATTCCCCAGCCAGCTCAGGCTTCCAGAAGTCCAAACTTAATAGGCACTTGATCAGGCCTCCTTACAAAAAGGCTAGCCCCAAGTGAGGCTTTCTAAGACAGATGGTGCATGCTGTGGTACAGGCGAGAATCCTGGTGGTTCCCCCTGCTTATGCACGACCTGACTTCGTCTCCAGCAGACTTGGACCCCACATAGAATTGGCACTCTCACCAGGCTGACATGAACTTACTTCTCCTGAGCTGTCTTGGTCCCAAATCTGACCTAGCCTTTGGAGTCTCAACGAGAATCACCTGCAGACCTGCTCCATCCTGTGACCAAAGCCTCTTCCGTTTGTGCTCAGGGAACATACAGACGTAAGTGAGATGATTCCCAACCTGAGAGGTCAGCCACAGGGGCTTTTGGGAAGGGAGCTGCTGAATCAGGCATGGGGATAAATGAACATGCCGTAGCGGTCAAGACACACTCAGCACATCTCACAGTGGCCAGAGAAAGACAGTCCAGGTGTGACCATCCTGAGGTGTCGGTTGTTACGTGCTGTCAAGTCAGAACTGACTCATGGTTTTCCAAGTCTATAAATCACACAGGAGGAGACTGTCTTTCTCCCTTGGATCAGTTAGTGAATTCGAACCACCTGCCTTTGCCTTCAGGTTTGCAGCACAACTCTTTACCACTAGGCCACCAGAGCTCCCTTTTCTGAAGTTGAGAGGTATTTTAACTTTGTCACCTCAAGAGGAAGCGAAATGACAGAAAACCCCCCACAACCACCCAAAACACGAAACCTAAGTGCACAAAAGGAATTCCATAAAGAAATGTAATGCAGTTACATCACAGAATACTGGAATCAGACAGTGCCCCACGCAGGGGCCGGGCTCATCCGCAGAGATGCTGCCAGCCCACAGCGTGCTTCTCTGCGGGCTCCACCCACCAGTCACGCCAGGGGGCAAAGAGGGACAATCTCCAGCCCATCACTATGAGCCAGAACCAACCCAACAACAATAGGGGGAGAGAGACCTGACTGTCTCCTGGAGTGTTACCAGCTCACATACCCAGCTGGTAAGTGAAAGGTTGGAGGTTTGAGTCCCCTCACAGACACTTTTTATGAAAGGTATGGAGATGCGCCTCTGAAGCACCGGCCATTGAAAACCTATGGAGCCTAGTTGTATTCTGACACCCGTGGGGTTGTCATAAATTGGAATCAACTCAGTGGCAGCTGTCATTGTTTTCCTGAGCCAGCCCTCGCTCTCCTTCCCTTCCCACTTATATACTGATGGCCTCAGTGCTTGGCTTGGTCCTTCAACCTCATTCATTAGTCCACCCTCTGGCCAGGAGGATCTAATCACTTCACCTCTCTGCTTAAAAACCTTCCAGAGCCTTCTCCCCACAGCTCTCCAAATCAACCCCAGTCTCTTCCGGCGGTACACAAGGTTCCCCTGATGGACCCTGCTTCCCTCCCCCTCTCCGCCTCAAGCTTTGTGGGATGGTTCCTCTCTCCTCAAGCAGGCCACACTCTCTGCCTCCTGGTTTTCTGCACATGCTGTCTTTAAACTAGGAATGCTTTTCTTTGTCTTCTTTTCCTATTAACCCCTGCTGGCCATTCAGGTTTCTCTTAGAGGCACACTTCCTCCAGGAAGCCTTCCCTGACTACCTGAGGCCATGCTGGATCCATACTGATCTCACTGCTGTTTCCCTGTAGTTAACCTTGACAGCAGCCTTGGTGGACACACAGATCTCTCTCCCAAATCTCTGCACTGAGCTCCCCCAGAGCAGGGAGTGTCCTGCTGGTCACTGCACCAAAGGCACAAGCACAGCACCTAGCAATGGGAGATCTCAGTGAAGTCTTGTGGAAGGAAGGGGCCAGCGGATGAGCTGGCCAGCCCTGTGCATGTCTCCAACTTGTCTCCTAAGTTGAGGAGCAAAGCAAAGCTGCCCAGAGAACTTAGCCCAGGAAACTAGCTTGCAGGGCTCCCCCCCTTTCCCGCCCCGGCCCCTGCATGTCTTCACTCTTCAATTTCACTCCTCACAATCGCCCGTGCCAAGTCTGCAAGCTCCTGTCACAGGCTTCACTTCCGAGGACCCTTCCTGTCCTTTCCTAAACAGATGGCAGTGGAGGGAAAACGTCGTTATTGTAAAATCCAGTACAAACCCAACCCTATCTGCCTCACAGAACCGGCCGAGGAGTAAGTTCTACAGAGGAAACTGTTTTGTAAACCCTAAATGAATTAATTAACCTAAAGTGGAATTCTTCTTCTTGTTATTGAAGGATGCCTGGCAATGCAGTGGTTAAAGACCTTAGCTGATAAGTGAAAGGCTGTCAGTTCGAACCCACCAGCCCTTTGTGGAAAGATGCGGCAGTCCCCTCCTGTACAGATGCTGAGCTTTACGAAGCTTACTGGGCATTCTGCTGTGCCTTGTACGGTCGCCAGGAGTTAGAATCAACTCCGAGGGGTGAGTCTGGTTTGGTTGTTACTGTTCGTCTCTGTTAGACCATAAAGGCAGGAATTCATTGAGTGAATAAAAGCATTGCGAGTACTGACTCTGGAATTCAGCAGGGAACCAAAGTCCCTGAGAGGTAGCCAGGGGAACATTCCAGATACAAAGAGGGCAGCAAAGAAAGATCAAGCAGAGGAGAAGCGGACAAGTGATAAAGGGGTTTCCACCATCACTTAACCCCATCACTTAATTACTGCAGTGCCCAAAACCTATTCTTAGCAGAGACTCAATATGTGGTAAGTAGATGGGTGAGTGAACGACTGTCCGCTGCCCCAGCGCAGAGCTACAGGGAAATCAAATCTCACGTGTGAACCTCTTTTTGTAGCAGGTGATGGGGCCAGAGAGCCCTGGCCAGGCTTCCAGGGTCTGCAGACCCAGCCCGACTCCTCTGTGCCCCTCCACAGCCTCCCTTCCCACCTTCATGCGGCTGTGGACAGTGGAGACAGGCGTGACGCGGTGCTGCTGGTGGGCGCCCAGCAGGCCACAGAGGCCGCAGATGAGCTCCTGGTCCTTCTCGCAGAAAAGGCTGAGTGGGTTGCGGTGGTGCGTGCACACCTGGGTCTCCGTGTTGCTGGGAAGCTGCAGGGCTTCGATCACTCGGGCGAGGGACACGTTGGGCGGGGAGCTGCTGCTGTCCACCGCTTGCCGGCACACAGGGCAACGCAGCTCAGCGTCCAGGTGGCAGGACAGAGACAGCAAGCAGCCTTTGCAGTAGGAGTGGCCACACTGCAGCATGAGTGGCTCCTTGAAGAGCTCCAGGCAGATGGGGCACTGGAGGCGGTCCTCCAGCTCCAGCATGCTCACCTGCCACGCCATCCACCTGCACAGCTGAAACACAGAGAACAGGCCCCTCACTCCTCTGCTGTGCCCACCCCCAGGTCCTGGACCCTGGCCCGAGTCCACTGGGACCTCAGGCCTCAGTTTCCCCATGTGTGAAGCAGAGCGCTACCCAGAGAATACAAAAGCTTGGGGGGATGAGCTTCTGAGATAGTGGGAAACAAAGGGGCAGCCACGGGGCCATCTGGAGACATGCTAGCACCGCCCATTCCAGTGCTCACAGAAGCCCCGCCTGGCCAACCACAAAAGCCAGCAAAGGCCATTAGCAGAGCGAACGACTGGGCCTTCTCAAACTATGGGACAACGGTTGAGAGGATTATCATTATTACATTGTTCTTTCTGAGTTCCACCATCACAGTCCTCTGTGAAGGGATTCTGGAGCACAACCCAGAAACCTATGTTTAGGATAGACATCCCAGGTCATTCTGGAGCAGGGAGTCCGCAAAAGGACAACATTCTTCCAGGGACTCTCTATCCCTCCTCCCACGCTATGGGAAGTGACAGTCAAAAAAAGAGGGGTGCCATGCTTGCTGCCAAAGCAGAGCCCGGCAGAGCTGGGGTGCTGTGGTTCTCGGTGTCTTGCCACCCACAGAGCCGCCCACTGGCTGCAGACCAGCACTGACCTGATGGGGTTACTCGACCAGTGGTGTCCCCCTCTTCTCTTTGCAGAGACAGCAGGAGCAGAGAGCTGGGACTCACAGCCAGATGCTTGCCCCACTGCCCAGTCTCTGCCCTTTTCTTCCTGTCCTTCCCTTTCCCAGCAACACCCCTGCCTGAAGGTCACCCAGAATCAGGTGGAAAGTAGGCCACATCATGGGATTGGGGAGGCAGCCTCTGTTTGACCGGCTTTGATAATGGCAAGATTCAGGTGTTTGTTTTGGCCAGGTGTGGGGGAGGGAGGCGGAGGGCTGGGAGGCGGAGGGCTGGGCCCCACCCCACACTCCTTAGGAAAACCTCTGGAAGAACATGCGTGCTTGGAATTCTTCTCAGCCTGGTTTTGCTTAGAAGTTTGAAGATAAGTTTTCATTTATGTAGCCTTTAATTTACCTCTACTAACAGAGATTGAGATTGTTCACAGCTTTAGTTTGCTCGGCTCCATAGTCAACACTCTTGTCATCACTAATCAGGAAATTAAAAGGCGCATTGCCATGGGAAAGTCTGCTGTTAGGGACCTCTC
>NW_006399830.1:12026806-12032190 GCF_000299155.1 Elephantulus edwardii | reverse complement strand
TGAACTTTGAGAAACGATGATAGTTAATAGAAAGGCTTCAGGTCCATTGTTCACAGGGTCACTATGAGTCGTGCTCAACCCGACAGCAGTCAACAACATAAAGAACACAAACCTGAAGTATACTGTTTGACGTGCATTTTATGTGTGTTCGTTCCTTCTGAGTTGATTCTGATTCATGGTGACCCTGCGTGTTCAGAGCAGAGCTGCTCCAGTGTCTCAAGGCTGGGATTTCTGGAAGATCACGAGACACGGCCCATCTCCTGATTCATCGGTGAGTGGATTTGAACCACCAACCTGGCAGCTTGACTACTGTGAAGTACTTCAATTTGAACTATCCAGGGATTGTTTATTTATATATACATATTTAAGTATCAATAATTACTTAAGTAAATGTACTTCTACTTCCACCCATCCACATATATGGAACTCTCTGGTGGTTTAATGATAAGGAATTACACAGCTGACGCAAAGGTACGCAGTTTGAATCCAGCTGCTCCTCGGGAGAAAAATAGGCAATCTCCTGTGTGACTTACTGCCTCTGAAAACAGCTATTGGTCGGTTCCAACTTGAAGGTACACGAAACACTACAGACACAGATCTCTACATACACTCATCTATGTATTCACACACATAAACGCACACATACGTGTACATACAGATCACACTCACTGCCATCGAGTTAGAACCAACGCATAGCTGACCCTCCACTGGGTTTTCAAGGCTGTAAATCGAACAGGAGATTGCGTGCCCAGCGTTCCCCCTGGAGGCCACAGGTGGCCTTGAACCACCACAGAGGCCTGATTGACAGCAGGTTCCTGCTCACTTCCACTGCCGACCTGGTCCACGTGCTCTGCGCCGGCCCAGCGGGCCCACCCCGCCCCTCCCCTACACTCACTCCATTGGTTCACCCGCGTCACCTGCCCACCTCGCTCCACGTGCTCCACCCACGTTCTAGGTCCCGGGCATGTGCCCCATCACGTGTCCCTTTCAGGCTCCACCTGCCCTCTTCACGTGTCCACCTTGCTCCAGGTGCTCTATCACGTTCTATGTCCCCCTCAAGCTCCACCTGCTCCCATCACATGTCCTGCCGCGTGCCCACTCACGCACCACCTGCTCAAATCACGTGCCCCGCCGCGTGCCCACTCAAGCTCCACCTGCTCCCATCATGTGCTCCCTCAGGCTCCACCTGCTCCCATCGAGTGCCCTGCCGCATGCTCGTGCACGCCCCTCCTGCCCCGCCGTGTGCCCCACCGCGTGCCCATGCACGCCCCTCCTGCCCTATCACGTGCCCCGCCGCGTGCCCGTGCATGCCCCTCCTGCCCCGCCATGTGCCCATGCACGCCCCGCCTGCCACGTCGTGTGCCCACTCACGCCCCTCCTGCCCGTCACGTGCCCCGCCGCCTGTGCACGCCCCTCCTGCCCGTCATGTGCCCCGCTGCGTGCCCACACCTCCGTGCCCGCGCACGCCCCTCCTGCCCCATCACGTGCCCCGCCGCGTGCCTGTGCACACCCCTCCTGCCCACGTGCCCTGCCGCGTGCCCAATGCACGCCCCTCCTGCCTGTCACGTGCCCATGCACGCCCCTCCTACCCGTGTCACGTGCCCTGCCGCGTGCCCATGCACGCCCCTCCTGCCCGTCACGTGCCCCGCCACGTGCATGTGTCCCGCTGAGTGCCTGTGCACGCCCCTCCTGCCTGTCACGTGCCCATGCACGCCCCTCCTACCCGTGTCACGTGCCCTGCCGCGTGCCCATGCACGCCCCTCCTGCCTCATCACGTGCCCATGCACGCCCCTCCTGCCACGTCGCGTGCCCACTCACGCCCCTCCTGCCCGTCACGTGCCCCGCCGCGTGCATGTGTCCCGCCACGTGCCTGTGCGGCCCTCCTGCCCGTCACGTGCCCTGCCGCGTGCCCCACCGCGTGCCCGTGCACGCCCCTCCTGCCCGTCACGTGCCCACCCTCTCCTCCCCGTCACGTGCCCGCGCACGCCCCTCCTGCCCCATCACGTGCCCCGCCGCGTGTCCACCCTCTCCGCCTCCCCGTCACGTGCCCGCGCACGCCCCTCCTGCCCGTCACGTGCCCCGCCGCGTGCCCGCGCACGTCCGCCCGGTGCCCCTGGTTAGCTGGCCAGTCTGTCTCCTGCTCGGCGGGCGCAGCTCCTCAGCGTCCGGGCGCTCGAGGCGGTTGGTGGCGGTTGGAACAGCGATGAGCACCTTCTGGCAGCCGGTGGCCCGCGCGCAGCCGTCAGAAGGGGCCGCGCGGGTACAGAGGGGTGCGGAGCGGGGGGCTTCCGAGAGGGGCGCGAGGCCGGCCGCGAAGACGTGGGGCCAGGCGATGGGGGGCCAGGCTCAGGGCCCGGGAGCCGTGGAGGGGGACGTGGCCCCCAGTGGGGTGAGGGAGTCACACCGAGGGTCCCACGTCAGTGCCGGGGCTGCCTGTGGGGTCCTGCAGCGGCCGGAGTTGGGGTGGGGCTTGGGTCTTCGGAGCTTTCAGGGTTTATTTCTTCTCCCCAAGTCTCCGTACCAGAGGCTGAGCCAGAGGATGCAGGACATTTCGGGGGACCGTGGGGTGCTGAAGGATGTCCTCCGCGAGGGCGTGGGAGACCTGGTGACCCCTGATGCCTCCGTGTTGGGTAAGGCCGGGCCGGGTGCGGCCACCCGGGGTGGAGAAGCCTTCGCCTGACTTGACCAGACTGGGCGGCGAGGTGCCCATCGCATGATGCCAGCTGCGCTCTTGAACTTCAGGCCAGAGGACAGGCATTCAGAAACCTCGGAGGAAAGACTGCAGCCGTGATGGGGGGAGGCGGGCACTTGGCAGGTATCAGCGTCAGCGGTCTTGTCTTCACCTTCAGTGTGTTTCTTCTAGTGAAATACTCGGGCTACCTGGAGCACATGGACAAGCCCTTCGATTCTAACTGCTATAGGAAGACGCCTCGGCTTATGAAGCTGGGAGAGGGTAAGCTCACACTGCACAGACCGAAACGCAGGGGTTTTTACTCCTTGATGAACCTTCATGGGGTTTCCACGGCGACAGAGAAATGGTAACTGGATGGAGACGCCTCATCTCTCGCATGGACCCACCTTTCCGTTAGCAGAGCCACGTTTATCCTATTGTGCCGTCAGGGCGGCTTTTAGAAAATCCAAACCCGCTGCGTTTGAGTCAGTCCACGCTCATAATGACCTTCCGTTGCGTTTCTGAGGCTGTACCTTTTCTACAGGAGAAGACTGTCTCTTTTTCTCGTATGAAGCAACTGACAGATTTGAACTTCCAACCTTTTAATTAGTAGTTTCCTAAGTTATATACTATGCCTCCTGGGCTCCTTAGGAACTGGCAGAGGAGGGCTTGTTTGGGAAATTGATGAGCGAGAAGGTCTAGATAGGGACCTCTGTCCACAGTTCAGGCGCCTTGAGTGAGTTCTGCAGCTGCGCTGTGCCGAGCGGCTGCCTTCTAACACCCCTTTCTTCCTCTTGTTGCTTCTTCTCTTGTGTGTCATCAAGTCAGAACTGACTCATAGCTGACTATCCAGTGGGTTTTCAGAGGTTGTTAACTGGTTAACAACTTAGGAGGAGATTATCCATCCTTTTCCCACAGCAGCTGGTGGAGTCCAACCTTGTGCCTTTGAGATTACAGCTCAGCTCCTTAACTTCTAGGCCACCACCGGAGCTCCGTTTTCCCCTTAGAGACACCTAGGTACTTGAGAGAACGTTTGCCTGACAAAGTTGTCTTTGCACTCTGACTTAAACGTTAGACACTTTACTTTTAAGTGAACGTTTATGGAATGTATCCACACACCTTGTACTCGGGAAAGAGAGCTGGGCCTCAGCTGAGCTTTGCCCTGGTGGACTTGACAGTGTGATGGATGAAACATAGAAGATAGAAGCAGGGAGTGTAGTGGGGAAGAATTAAGCGGGAGGAGGAAGGAATTGTGTAAAGATTCCTAGAAAACTACATCTGCCGTCAGGTCAGTTCCAACTGATGGGGACCCTGTTTATCAGGTTTCCAAGGCAGTGCCTTTTTTTTTTTAGCTGTGTGTGTGTGTGTGTGTTTTCCATCAAACTGTATCTGACTGGTACAGGAGGAGATTGCCCCTTCTTCTCCAGCAGAGCAGCTGGTGGATTTGAACTGAAGGCTGTGACTCTTAATGGGAGCATCTGAATTTGAATTTGACATTTCAGTCAGTGGCCCAACACACAGCAGTGCACATCAGGGCTCTTGAGCAAATACTTGAGGCTCGAGGACTCCAGCGCTTGGTGAAGCTAGTGTTTGGGAGGGATGGAGGTCGTGGGGAACGAGGCTGATGAGGTGTTGAGGCTGCTTTGAGAAGACCTGGGCTGCTACACAATGATTTGAACTTGAAAGGAGAAGAAATTGATAGTGATAGCCCTGAAACGGGTTACCAGAGGAACTGAACCAGGTTTTGACTCTCTTGTTCCAGATATCACGCTTTGGGGCATGGAGCTGGGCCTCCTGAGCATGCGGAAAGGAGAGCTGGCCAGGTTTCTGTTTAAACCAAGCTACGCCTATGGCACACTGGGCTGCCCTCCCATGATTCCTCCGAACTCCACAGTCCTCTTCGAGATCGAGCTGCTTGACTTCCTGGACTCTGCCGAGTCAGACAAATTTTGCGCACTCTCAGCTGTGAGTTCCAGCACTCAGATTGCAGCACCTGACCTTGAGGGGGCTGGGTTTGTGGTCTGGTAATTCCCTTAGGTACTTGAACTCTGCTGATGGTTATCTACCTGCCTGAAGTTCCTGTGTGGTGCTGGGCAAGGGCCTCATTTCCCAGTGCCTGCCTGGCTGCTGTGGGTAACAGCTGGACTGAGGTAAGGAGGTGGAGTTGTTACGGATAAGTAGTTTTAGCTGTTGTTGTAGTAATTCTTTGCTGTGTTCCTCCTGCCCGGTGGTGAGTGCTTGCTTCCTAGTGCAATTTGTTTTGCAGTAGCTCAAAACCTTTTTTATCTGACTCAGAACTCTTGTCTGATCCAGTGTTGCCTATTACATGGATAAGATATTAGGACGTAAAGTGGAACACTTCACACAAACTGGGGCAGTGGGTCATCGTTCTCCTCACTTAATTTTGCCTTTTCTCAATAGCTCTTGACTTAATCTCATCCCCTAGAATTAGGGCTTTTGTCTGCAGTCGCATGTCTTAACAGGTAGAACCTTAAATGTGCGTCCCAGACTGTACATGAACACAAGATATCTCCCCAGCCTTGCTGTTAGCAGGCGCTTTGAGGGGATCTGCCTTTTTGCTCATCTTCACCAGATCAGGGGCTTTTGTAGGTGCCTGGTTCACACTCCTGGTGTACTGAATTAGCATCTCAAATGTGGGGCAGGGCCTTGTATTTAAAAAGAGGCTCTAGACCACTGGTCAACATCAAGAAAA
>NW_006399830.1:11991073-12025241 GCF_000299155.1 Elephantulus edwardii | reverse complement strand
ATTTGTCCTTTTGTGACTGGGATATTTCACTCAGCATAATGTTCTCCAGTGTCAACCATTTTAAATAATATTGCATGAGTTCCTTGTTTTTTAATGCAGCATAGTATTCCCTTGTGCGAATATACCATAGCTACTCTAGTCATTCATTTGTTGAGGGGCGTTTAGAGCTCTTGTATATAGGGTCGCTATGAGTCGAAAATGACTCGATGGCACATAACAACAGCAACAGATCACTGATATATGGTTTGAACCACTGACCTTCTGGTTAGCTGAGCACTAAACCATCACACCACCAGGATTCCTAAGATGCGATAGCCATGGAGAGATGACATGTGAGTGACCTTATTACTACATAGAACGGTGAACGCCAACAGTAACTGCAGTGACTTGAGTTCAGGTCTAGGTTGTAAAAGATCCTGTGGCTTATTCTTAAGAGTTCAGATGCAGGGGAGCTCTGGTGGCCTAGTGGCAAGAAGCTGCACTGCAATCCCAGAGGAACACGGTTCGAATCCACCAGATGCTCTGCCGGAGAAGGAGGCGCAATATCCTCCTGTACCAGTCAGATCTGATTTGACGGTACATGCACACAAAATAATAATAAAGAAAAAAAAAAGAGTTCAGATGCTTGTTCTGCATGTGCTTCCTTTTGGGACCTTGCTGCCCTTGTGGAGAGGCCATGGTAGGTGCTTGGACGGCAAGGTTTAGAAGACAGTCTTGAGGTGCCAGGTATACTGCTGAAGGCGCCTTTAAAGCACCCACCCATTCAAGTCATTCCCAGGCAGAGCCCTAAATACTACAGAGAAGTGTTGTAGCTAACAGCGTCAGTGTGGAGACTAAGGTGAGATCCAGGCCATAGTCTCACAGTTGCTTGCTATGCCTCAGAGAGCTGAATGACTAGGAATGATGGAAAGAGAACTGATACCTTTGAGCTGTGGTGCTGGAGAAGAGTGTTGTATATACCATGGACTGCCAGGAAAACAAATAGATTTGTGCTGCAGAGTGTGAAGCCAGGCTGTTCCTTGGAGGCAAGGATTCTGAGGCTTTGTCTGACATACTTTGGACAGATTGCAAGGAGGGATCAGTTGCAAAGAGGGAAGTAATGCTTGGGAGGGTGGAGGGACCGAGAAAGAGAGGAAGACCATCAATGAGACGATTGATTTAGTGTCTGGGGTAATGAGTGTAGGTGTGTCAGAGACAGTCATGTTGTCACAGGATAGAGCAGATTTCAGGGCTGTTGTCCATAGGGTCACTGAGTTATAAGGACTCAGTGGCACATAACAACAACAACGTGTCTTGTCCCAGTTCCTGACCACAGAATGCACCAGCATCCACATGAACACTACTTCATTTGGAGTGATTATTTTATTCCGCAATAGTCAGTCAACTCTCAGAAAAACCCCTTTATTGCCAGTGAGTCAGAACCAACTCATCTGACCCTGTGTTGGGCTACAAGGCTGTAAAGCTGGAGGGAGAGTCTGTTTCCTAGAGAGTGATAGGCAGCTCGATGCCCTTAAAGCCACCCCTCTCTCGGCCTCCCTCAGTACTAGAGGGAGAACAGGCTGTGGAGCCCCTTAGGAGAGCCCCGAACACTGTATGTGGATTCCCCCCACAACGCCTGGTGTGTCTTTCCCCGGGTTGATGTGGATTCTTGCCGTGGCACCATAGTAGTCTTAGATATGGGTAGTTTTTAGGTGCCAACAAGTCGTCTGTGACTCACTCTGTGACTCTGTGGCCAACAGGACAAGTCCTGCACTGTCCTCATGATCTCTGTTCTGCTTGGGCATATTTTCGCAGTCACTGCGTGAATCCGTCTCATGGGGGGGGGGGTCTTCATCTTTCTTAAAGACCCTCTCTAAGCAGAGTACTCTTCAGGAACTGGTCCCTCCTCAGAACTTGTCCAGAGGATAGAACAGGTCTCACTTTCCTTGCTTCTCAGGAGACCTCTGGTTGTGTGACCATGTTATAAATACAACTGTTTCAAAACAAAACCCCGCACACACACCTGTCCATACACACATAGGTATGGAGAGGCCTGAACATCGTGGCCATGAGGACTGGCAGGACCCTTGCAGACCACTGTTAAAGAAGTGATTGTTGTGAGTCTTGATTTCTGTGCTGGCCCTAGTCTCTTAACAGCATCAGGCACTGCTTTCAGGGGTCACCTCAGGATGAAAGGGACTACTTCTGGCCCTTCTGTGTACAGTGGGACAGTGAGAGCACCCAATAGTGGCTTCTGTTGGGTTCACCAGGGACGACTTTTACAAAGGCGTGTAGCTCAGTGCTTGGCACGCAAGGCAGTTCACAGTCTATAAGAGAAAAAGGAGCAGTGGAAAAACGTTTTCACTGTGGCGTTGTGACTGTTGGTTTCTCTGCTGAGTCGTTTTGTCTCTGGTCCCCAGGAGCAGCAAGACCAGTTTCCACTTCAGAAGGTCCTGAAAGTGGCCGCTACCGAAAGAGAATTTGGCAACTACCTTTTCCGTCAAAATCGTTTTTATGACGCCAAAGTGAGGTATAAACGGGTAAGAATGCTTTTGAATGAAATAGAGTTTTAGACCCAGAAAATCTTTCCTCTGCATACTCTTCGTGGGCAACCATTAAGAAAAAGTCATGGAAAACCCCACATGCTGAAGGGTTAGTGTCTGGGAGAAGGGAACACCAGAACGTTTCTGGCGGCCTAAAGGTGAGGAGTTGTGGTGCCAACAAAAAGGCAGGCGGTTAGACCCTCTCGGCTGCCTGTGAAAACCCACCAGAGGGTCAGCTGTGAGTCCTTCCGACTCGACGGTACGCAATGAGAAGTAACAGCCCATGTTTTCATCTAAATGTTGGTTAACAGGTGTGTTCACGTTGTGACGATACATTGAGTTATGTCCTGTCTACGTGTGTACAGGTTTTGGTAAAAGTTCCTGAAGTTTATAACTAAAGGTTTTGAAAATGTCCACGTGAGGTCCTCTCGCAGCCAGTTCCTCTCCTGTTTACCGTCTTATTTCACATCCCTGTGACAGAATTCACCCCACACTGACTCCAGTCTAACCTCGCTGCTGGCCAGAGTTTGGCTGCTTCTCTGACTGCAATTTTCTGTTTCTTCTAGTAATTCATTCAGCATCGGCTTGTGAGCTTCCTGTGTGCAAGATTCTGAGCTTTTCTGCCAACAGCACCATTTCTCTGATACTTTGTCTAGTTCTTCCACTCTAGTGGCATCTGCTGCATCTGTTGTTGTACTGTCTAGTCCGAACTGACCCATAGCTGACCCTCCAGCCTATTTTCAGAGGCAGGAAATCGTATGGGAGGAGATTGCCTGTCTTTCTCCTGCTTAGCAGCTGGTGAATTTGAACTGCATTCTTTTACGTTGGCAGTACAGTTCTTTACCATTAGGCCAAGTGCCTAGTGGAGACCAGAAAGTTGTTTTTTGTTGGTGTTACTGATACTGTTTGGGCTTTGTCCTTGTCATTTTCTTGTTTGGTTTAAAATGAGCTGTAATTCCCATACAGCTTTAAGGTGAATTGTTGAGTAATCTTTAGCGTATCGACAAGGTTGTATCACGATGACCATTATCTAAGTCTAGAATATTTTCATCACCCTCAAAAAAGACACATGAGACCCCAGCCGTTCCTTCTGTCTCTACGTCTTTGCCTGCTGTGGACTGTGCTGTAATGCAGTCACTGACTCTGGCCTGTTGGGTCTGGCTTCTTTCATGTTGGGTTTATCCATGTTGGGTGTGGCCGGTGCTCTGACTTTGCCGTTGTCCCAGCACTTTCTGGTGGGAAGAGCAACTTTCCCCACGGAATGACCTCGGTTACTTGTCAGGAATGGACTGACCGTCGGCGTACGAGTGGATTTTGGTCCATCCTCTGGGGTTGACTGCACTGCATGTGAGTTCGCGTCCCTCCTGTCCTCCAGCTGCCCTTCCTCTCCGCAGGCCCTGATGCTCCTCTGCCGGCGAGCAGCGCCTCTGGAGGAGCAGCACCTGGTGGAGGCCGCCAGGCTGCTCGTGCTGCTTAACCTGTCCTTCACCTACCTGAAGCTGGAGCGGCCCGTCATCGCCCTGCGCTATGGAGAAAAGGCTCTGACCATCGACCAGAAGAATGCCAAGGCCCTCTTCAGGTGCGGACAGGTGAGTTGGAGGGCAGGCAGGGCCTTTTGAGAACAGATAGCAACAGTGCTCAGTATGGAGCATAGGATCCTGCATTTCCTGTGTGTGCTGTTACAACTCTGTCCTTCCTGACAGGCTTGTCTGCTCATGACCGAGTATCAGAAGGCCCGGGATTTTCTAGTCCGTGCCCAGAAGGAACAGCCTTTCAATCATGACATCAATAATGAGCTGAAGAAGCTGGCCAGGTGAGGCAGGTGGGGACTGGGGGAATGTGTTGTGAGGCAGCGCCACCTAACGCTGATTTTATGAAAATGCTCAACACTCAAACCCAGATGAACTGACACGGTCGCTTCCCACTCGGTACCCCCAGCCCACAAATAAGCACCTCTAAACAGAGAGGATGGTATGATTTTTTAAAAGTTTCTTTTTATTCAGGCATTCTTTTCTGTGTGCCACCAACTGAGATATTATCAGCTGATTGAAGGTGCTTTTTAGTTGTGATGAACACAAAGCTTTTCATTTTAATCCGTTTGAAATGCACAATGCAGTTGTTTTCATTCCTTTTAGTATGTTGTGTAAACGTCACCATTATCTACTCTCATCTCAAAGCACACAGTACCCTATCCGTCCCTCCCTGCACCCTCCCTGTCTGTCCCTCTTTGCACCCTATCCTCTCCTCTGTCATCAGTAATAGATTTTTGTTTGCATCTGCTTTTTCTGTTTTCTTTAAATGAGCTCATACGCATTTATCCTTCTATAACTGATTTCGTTCATCATAATATTTTAAGATTCATCTGTTTCACATCATGTATAAGAATCTCATTTCTCTTTTCGTTGTTGCCTGCCTTCAAGTCAGAAATGACTCATAGCGGACCCTCCAGTGCGTTTTCGGAGGCAGTTAAGCACACAGGAGGAGAGTGCCTAACCTCTGGCGGAGGAGCTAGCTGGTGCGTTCCTCTTTATGGCTGAGTGGTATTCTGTTGTATGTGTATACTCTTATTTATCTGCTGATGGCCCGGGTTCTTTCCACCTTTGGCGCCTGGGAACAGTGCTGCAGTGAGCATTGGTGTACACACATCTGTCTGAATCTTTGCGTTCAAGTCTCCTGAGTATATGTTGACCAGAGTGGGATTTGACATGCTGTTTAACTTGATGGGGGGACTACCACGCTCTTCCTCAGGGGCTGCCTCATTTCACATTCCCAGCAGTAGTGTGTATGGCTTCCAGGTTCTCCACACTGCTTGGTATGTCCCACTTCTCTCTTAAAAGTCATCAAGGGTATGATGTGGAGGTGTCTCATTGTGGGTTCTTTTCTGTTAGACCTGTATACATAACATTTGCCATTTAGTAATTTCCATTTGTTCTTGTCATTGACATTAAATGTGTTCATCCTGTTGTTCAACTGTCAGTAACTCTTTCTGCATCCTCTCATCACTTTTATCAGAAGCCCAGTGCCCTCTCGCATGTGCCCCTTCCTTCCCTAGTCCCTCACTTCTGGTAAACTGACTGGTGCACACGTGCGGGAGCTCTGGCGGCCTAGTCTGTAGGGGCTTGTGCTGCTCACCCGGGGGCCATTCCTTTGCTGGCTCCTCCCGTGTGAGTTTTGGCTTCAAAAACCCAGTGGAAGGTTAGCCGTGAGTTAGTCAGACATCAACAACAATGAGACTCCCCGCTTGTGGCTGCTCTAGATATTTTGCGTAAGCAGAACCGTGCCGTGTTTCCTCTTTTGTGTCTTGTTTCACTCCGCATGTTTTCACGGTTCCCCCGTGTGGTAGCATGTCAGGACCTCGTTCTCTTAGTGACCGAGTGCTATTCTGTTGTGTGGACCATGTTTTGCTTGTCCATTTATCTGCTACTGAACGTTGAGGCTGTCTTTATTTTTTGTGACTAGTGCTGCAGTGAACCTGGGTAAACAACAATCTGTAGTATTCCTGCGATTTTTTGGGGGGTGGGGGTTTTTTTAACAACAACAAATTCAAGTTCCCAAACCAAACTTGAGTTATGTTGGATTCAAATCAAAGGAAAAAGCCAACTATTAAAAGAAATACTCTTCATCTAGTGGGAGCTGAAATCGATGTGTACATTTTAAGCAAACACCTGCTGCACTTGGCATTTTTTAGAAGTCTCTCAGAGTCTACTGGGCTAAGCCTTTTGCTGCCTGTGCTGCTTTGGATTTGTTTTTTCCCCCTTCCCATTTCTCTCTCTTTGCACGCAGCCTTTTTCTCTGCCCCTGGTTCATCCACATTGGAGACTGTCCAGGCTGGTCTAGAATCTTCATGCCAGACTCCCATGTTCAGGACATCTTAATCATCACGTCTGTCATGCTGCCTTTTCTCCTGGTAACGTTTGGGTACCACAAACAGTCTCATTAAAACGTCACCATCTACTTTGAGAATACTTTTAAGTCAGCTAAGCTCCCTTAGTGCCTTCTTTTTCCTCTTTTCCACACAAATCTTACTTTCCACTTCATAAGTGTTTATCCCTGTTTTAACCATGAAGATACATACATGTGGCGGTGTTACTGCTTCGAATTTTTTGGGGTCTATGCCTAGGAATGGAATACTTGGAGCACAGGTTAACTTCTTTTTTTCCCCCTTAAGGAACCACTAGACTCTCTTCACAGTAGACACGCCATTTTCCAAGGCCACCAACAGTGGATGAGACATTCGGTTTCTCCACATTTCCCCTGACACCGATAGTTTCTGACTTTTTTTTTTTATTTTTGTGTGCGTGTACCGTCAAATCAGATCTGGCTGGTACAGGAGGAGATTGCCCCTCCTTCCTCGGCAGAGCATCTGGTGGATTTGAACCATGCGCCTCTGGGATTGTAGTTGCAGCTCCTTACCACTAGGCCACCAGAAGTTTCTGACTTTTAAAGTCAGTCACTGTGGTTGGATGTGAAGGGATCTCATCATGCCTTTTATTTGCATTTTCCTAATGATACCTGTGGAAATCTTTTCATGTGCTTATTGGCCACTTGCGTATCATCTTTGGATAAATGTCTATTCAAATATTCTATCCATTTCTTAATTGTGCTCTTTATCTTTCTGTTGTTGCAGAAGAGGGATAGGAACATTTTATAGCGAGAAAATCTCAAAATAAATTAAGCAGCCGACCACCGAGCCTGATGGGTCACTTGGTAGACTCGTTCTGGCAGCTTATAGGGGTGTCAGCCCTCAAGTCCTGCCTTTTTTGTCCATGAGTTTTCTCAGCAGCTCAGGGGTCTCGCCAGTCTCCCCTTCCTCTCTATTATGGCCTTACTTCTCCTGATTCAGGTTAAGGCCTGCTGGATTTTCACCAGTCTTGGTCCTGAGTGGAGAATTTCAACCACCAGATGTCACCTCTCACAAACACGGACCTTTTCCACGGCCTTCTGTAACGTGTGTTTCTCTCTACAGGTATTACCGAGACTACATGGATAAAGAGAAGGAGATGTGCCACCGCATGTTTGCTCCTGGTGACGATGATTTGACAGTGGAAGAAAACAGAAGGTAACGGGGGGCTAGGGATGGCGCAGAGGGTTCCAGCATTTATCTGGTGTGACAGAGGGGGGTTCTTCTCGACACACCAGGGGCCGGTGGCTGTTGGTGACCGAGGCCAGATGGGAGGACTAACCAAGTTCCTTCTCATGACAAAGGTCATGCAGAATGTGCACACAGTTCTGAATCTTCACTTGCAGGCTTGCAAAGCCTTGGGCTTTCTAAATGTTAAAATGAGTTCGTGTCACACTGTCCTTTATGACAGTCACCTGAAATAAGTGAGTATAGTCACCAAGGTGGCAGTTTAGTTGGCTCTTTAAATATTGTTTTCCTTGAGAAGCTTAGCGCTTCTGACTTGACTTACATTTGATGCACGACCTTTATGTTTGCTGTATTCCTGAAGGAGAGGAACCTGAGTATCAAGGGCTCAGGGTGGACTGTGGCTTTTACACCCTGCTGATCCCTCGAATTAGAGATTGGGAGAGGTTGGGCCCAGTGTGGAGACGCCTCGGAGCTTCCCACCACGGCACCCTGTGATTTAGCAAGCACAGGGTTAAGGTTTGCTGCAAGTGCATGAGATAACCCCTTAGTCTGGTCTGCTATTACTTCAGAAAATTAATGGAAACATAATCACCTGCCATAAACACCTGCTTAGCTGTGTTGATAACTCTGTTCTCTTGAGAGAAGTTAAACAAGGGACAACAAGAAAACAGCTGCTGAACGGGCTCATGGTGATAAATCTCTCCTTTGTTGCTACCTGCATCTCTCTACAAAAGAGGCTTGAGAAGAGGGAGTGAAAAGGCTTATTCATCCCAGGCTTTTTCTCAGTTGGTCTGTCTGCCCTGTCAGCACAGACGTAAATGTTACCTTCATCGCTAACCCTCACCCTGTGACTCTTGCCTGTAGTTCTTTTGGGGGTCATTGAAATATTTGCAGATCTTCGGGACTGAGACATCAATCTGGATACTGTTTTTGCCTGGTCAAAATGAAGGTCTGCTGACTGGCTTGCCAAATGGCTTGTGAATCGGTGTGTCCGTAGGGAGCTCTGATGGCCTAGTGGTAAGAAACTGCTGCAGCCCCAAAGGCACCTGATTAGAATCCACCAGCTGCTGAAAGGGAGAAAGGTGGACAGTCTCCTTCTGTGCAGTTTCTGACTCTGAAAACCTGCTGGAGGGTCATCTATGAGTCATTTCCAACTAGGTGGCACACCACAACTAAAACAACATAGCCAGCAGAGATTGGCTGCTTCAGGGCCCATCCTCGAACTGGGCGCAGGAAATCCAGATGGGCAAGACGTTTCCTTTCAGTCACATTTACCTTGTAGCCGCCTTGGTTAGAAGGCTTTTGTGGAGCCTTAAGAGTTTAAGATCGTTTCCCACATATTCCTGGCCCTTGTGTGTTGTCTAGGAGCCCTGATTGAGTCAAGTGTAAAATCCCAGACATGGTAGACCAACTTCTTTGCCACCAAGTCTTCCAGGCCTTTTCTTACACTGGCTGTCAGGATTCATATTAAGGCGAGTGTCAGAAACCCACCTTTAACTACTGGTGGCTGAGAAGGGACTTTATGAAGGGGTTCTGGGCTAGTTTTCTAATACTTTCTATTCTTTGGCTTCTAATACTTTAAAGAGGCCTTTTGAGCCGAATTGCCTGATTAGACTTCTGCAGCTTCTGTGTCGCTGATTGTACACCCACGCAGAGTGAAATCCCTGACAGCTCCAGTCTTTGCTCATTTCTCATGATGTTGCTTATGATTCTGATTGTGATGATTTTATTTTTCTTTATGTTGATGTGTAATCTGTACTGAAGTCTCCCATTTTTACCAAGAAGGTTGTTAATAAATCTGCCTTTAATTTTGATGGTGTGTTTTTCTTCCTACAGTCCAGTTTCTCAGATAATTTGTTCAACATACACATTTGAATTAGTGAAAGGATATAAGCCTGACAAACACCTTTTTTTCATTATTATTTGTTTTTAAATTTTTATTGTATTATTTTTTACGTGTACCGTAAAATCAGATCTGACTGGTACAGGAGGAGATTGCCCCCTCCTTCTCCAGCAGAGCATCTGGTGGATTTGATCATTATTAATTTTAATGAACGGTTTTACAGAGACTTTGGATTTCCATTCATTCAAACACCTTTTCTTAGTGTAAGCCACACAGTATCCCCTTGTTCTGTTGAATCAACTGCCCGTTAGTCTGTGTATTGGTTCTATGTGAGCACAACTAAGTGTTTTGGAAATCCCATTCTTTGCCGTGTTACTCCTGATTTGTTCTGATCCCTAAAGTGAAATACTTTTGCATGGCCAATAAAAACAATTGTACATGTAGAAGTGATCCCTTTCAACCCATATATAGCTCATGGGAGTACTCCCGTGTGCCGTCCACATCTGTGTAGCTTGCACTCTCTGTCAGTGATTGACTCATTTGTTATTCCTGATCTTGCCAGCTTATCTGGGTGCTAGCATTTGCCATTGTTACAGTTTAGTCTTGCCTCTCTTCCACAAGCTTCCTTTGCCTTGGTCATATTATGCCTTTCCCTTCACCCAAATTAATACATGCTCTGGTGACCTAGTGGTAAGAAGCTGCACTGCGATCCTAGAGGTATGTGGTTTGAATCCACCAGCTGCTCTGCCGGAGAATGATGGGTAGTCTCCTCCTGTGTGATTAACTGCTTCTGAAAACCTGCCAGAGAGTCAGCTGTGTGTCAGTTCTGACTCAACACACAACAGTAAACTGTCTAGTTAGTGGCTTTTCATATTTTTTCCACATCCCGTGTACTTTGTTCCATTTATATCCTTTTCTTTAGCTTTTTTTGTAGTGGTGGTCTTACATCGTACTTCTCCTTTTGTGTCTGACATGATACCCTCCAGGTTCATCTGTGTCATGAGGTAATATTTCGTAAGGTCGTTGTCACTCTTCCACATTGCATAGTGGTCTTCCCTGGGCACATACAGTGACTATCCATTTATCCATGGGTGGACACACAGGTTGTTGCCATCTTTTCACTGTTGTGGACGCTACCGCAGTGAACAGTGAACATGTGTGCATGCATGTATCTATTTCTGTGATGGCTCTTCTTTCTCTAAGGTAAATGCCTAGTAGTAGGGTTACAAGGGAGCATTGTTGTCCTAGTGGCAAGAAGTTGCGCTGCAATTCTGAAGGTGCACGGTTTGAGGTCACCAGCTGTTCCGCAGAAGGATGGGCAGTCTCCTCCCGTACTATTAACTGCCTCTGAAAACCCACCGGAGGGTCAGGTTGGTCCGTACTCAGTGCCATAAAACAAAACACAACAATGGGATTCCAAGCCATGATCTTCGCAGTTGTGTGGTAATATCTGAAAGTTGGGCAGCATGTAAGGAAGACGGAAGAAGAATTGATGCCTTTGAATTGTGGTGTTGAAGAAGAGTTTTGTGTTTCCCACGGGCTGCCAAAAGAACACCAAACGGTCTTGGAGGTAGTGCTGCGTGGGTTCACGTTAGAGCAAGGATGGCGACACCTTGTCTCACATACTTTGAGCATGTTGTCAGGAGAGGTCAGTCCTTAGAAAAAGACACCGTGCTGGGAAAGGGAGGGGTCAGCAGAAGAGAGGAAGACCCTCAACAGGATAGGCAGACCCGGGACTGTAAATGGGCCTGAGCGTGGTGGAGGTCGTGAGGGTGGGGCAGGATAGTGCAGGTTTCTGGTCTGTTCTTAAGGTTGCTATGAATTGAGATCAGCTCCATGGCACCTAACAACGGTGGGGTTCCTGGATCGGATGAGAACTAGAATTTCTGTCTTTTTAAAGAGGCATCATGCTATTTTCCACAGTGGCTGGTACCGTTCTCCAGTTCCGTTAATAGCATTTGAGAGTTGCATTCTTCCCACATCCTCTCCAGCATGTATTTTCTGTTTGGTGGGGTTTAATCATTGCTGTTACAGCTAGGGTGAGATGACCACTTGTTTGACTTGCCTCTCTCTAATGCAAGCATTATTACAAGTAAGTCTTCATGTATTTGTGACTGCCTAATGCCTCCTTTGCTGAGGTATGTGTTTCATGTCCTTCGCACTTTTTATAACTGACTTGTTTGCCATTTTGTTGTTGAGGTGCTGTCTATGTTTTAGAGATTAGTTCTTGTCAGATACATCTTTCTAATGTGTTTCCCTACTCTGCAGATTCCCCTTGTTTTTTCAAGCATCTTTTGGATTAGCATAGTTGTTTTCATTTTTAGGTGTCTGTTCTCTGCTGTTTGTGAATTCTTCGTTATGTTTCACATGCTACAAACCAGCTCCCCTGTTTGCCTTTGTTTTTTCGTCTACATTCTTTATAGAGTTGTAGGTTTTATATTTAGGTGTTTGTGATCCACTTTTAGCTTTTATATAAAGTGTGAGGTGTGGATCCTGTTTCGTTGTTCTGCAGATGGATATCCAGTTTTGCAAGCACCGTTTGTTAGCTGTTGTTATTGTTAGGTGCTGTGGCGTCAACTAGGACTAGTAGTGACTCTGCAGACGACAGATTGTAGCCTTGTCCTGTCTCCATTTGTGAGACTTGGCTTGGCAGTGAACTCACCATGACACTGGTTGTGTGCAGAGTATGAAGTTAGAGAAAACAATGAATTTCTCAGAAATCTGTCATCCCAGACGAGCAAAGTTTCCATTGCAGAGGCTCACCTCCAGCAGCCCTCAGGAGCGTGAGGAGATGGTTTGGAGGACACGAGGGCTTTTCCTGGTACCAGAAGACCATGTTTGCATCTCCTCAGAAAAGAGGCTAATTTTTCTGTGGGTCCTTGCTCACTCACACCTATTCACACAGAGAAATGTGGGACCTGCTTGATTTAAAGTAAGGGTTTTCTGAAAGCTCAAGCTGGGGAAACACACTTTACAAAGGGAAATCTGAGGTGGGAAGTTGCAGAAACATCTAAAATGTGAGAGCAAAAATACTTAAAGTACTTTGTTTTGATTTAAACTTACGAACTTAAGCTCGGTGTACAGCAAGCAGATTTACACTGAAATTATTTGAAAGGAGTTGGCGTAAGGTGTGCTATCTTTGTTAGATCTGTGATGGTTACAAAGCTACACATAAAAAGGGTAATTAAAACATAATTGCTAGACATTATTTCCTTAGAAAGAGCCTGGTCAAGCGAATCCTTTCCTGTAGGTGTTTGTGTAGGGGATTTAGATAAGGATCTGTGTCAGGGTTTCTCCTCAGAGGTGGTGATTTCTATATCTTTAATTTGGGGTGGAAAGTCCTCAGCTGCATGATTTATTTAGTCTTCTAGAGAGATTAACTTTAGTTAGGAAAACACGGGAAAAAGAAATGAAGTTGAGGCCATACCTCAGTCACCATTTCCGATTCTCCAGGCCCCTGGATTTTGAGGGTGTGCTGTCAGTTGTTGTACAGCTAACCCAGAGGCCACACTGCTGTGTCCACTAGGATCTGAAGGGGAGAGATGGGCAGTCTCCCTCGGTACTGCAGCCTTGGATAACCCAGTGAAGGGTCAACTATGGGCCAGTTCTGAGTCCACAGCAGTTGAGTTTCTAACAGGAATGACCAGGGCTTGAGACAGTCCACATGGGTGACCTTGCAGACCCGGCCACCTGCTGACAGGGCTCGTGATGCAGTCACTTGGTCATCTCACCAGGGCTTGATTTGGTTTTTGGTTTCTCTGTGGTTTGTCGTTAAGTGCCATAGAGTCAATCACAACTCATAGTGACCCTGTGAACAAAAGACGATACCCCTGTTTTATAACTACTGCCGTTTCTCCAAGTTCATAAGAGTTTCCAGAGGCTTGTTGTTTGGGAAGTGGATGCCACTCCTGCTTCCAAGCCTGTCTTAATCTGGGAGCTCCACCAAACACTGTTAACCGGATGTAACCATTATGGCGTTTGAGACACCAGTGGCACAGTGTTGAGAATCACAGCAATCCCAAGTTTCCTCAGTACAGCAGACTGACAGAGCAGTGCTGTACCACTGAGGAGAATGTTCATTATAAACACAAATTAACACCAGGCCTGAGGGCCAGATGAGTTTTTAAAAAACCCAGGGTAGCACATGAGGCTTTGATTGGCTCCAATAAGAAGCCTCCAGCCCACAGCTCAAAACCGTCCAATCAAGTGAGCTCACAAACGGTTGTGAACAAGGTAAAATAAACCAAACCATCCACAGCCAACCTTCAGCCAAAACAAGAACTCACCTTTTAAAACCCAACAGCAATACACATGTGCCTTCATAGTGTATTTTTATGTATTGGTTTTATGACATTGCTTATTTACTTTGATTTCCCCCCAAGTTTACTTTTGTTAAATTTTATCAAAATATTTACTGAATATATTTTGTATGCCAGGCATTCTTTCACAGGTTTTATATGGGCCCTTGTACTTAGCTGAACATTGCTATAAGGTAGTTACTAACTTTAGGTGGTGAATTGGACTTGATGTGAAATTGTCATGGTTTCATTGCAAAAATGTGATTGAGCCAAGATACCAACTCTGGCAGTTACCGCAGCCATCCCAGAGTTAACTGTTGTTAGATACTATCGTGACACATCCTTGACCTTCTAGTGGGCTTTCAGAGGCGGTAGATTGTCTAGCTTCCTCCTGCGGAGCAGTTGGTGGAATTGAACCTGTTTGACAACACAGTTCCTTAGCACAAAGTGCGCGCGCGCAGTCACGGGAGGAGATTGCCCATCTTTCTCCCCAGGAGCCGTCAGTGGGTCTGAACTGCCCAGAGAGGCACTGCCATGGCGTAGCAGTGTGTACACACCTCAGGTCAGGACCAAAGGGCTCATAAGGGAAACTGCTCTTAACTCTCTCCTTTGGGGGTTCATCCATAGTAGCTTAACTTTTTATTAAAGTGCCATTTCTCCATTTAACAAGTTTGGATTTTTATCTGTTGATTGCCTACTGTGATAAATACAATACCACCTCTTACATTACTCTTTCTAGATAATCTGGAATAAATTTTACTTTTTATAACGAAAAGATATGTTGATGTTACTAGTTTTATACATTAAAAACCAGATCCCATGATCCTCCGTTCTATAATGAGGATATTGTTCCTGTAAAAGCCAGTGTCGTGCTTATATTTTCTTTTAGAGCTTTTTCATGGTTTTATTTAATTTCTAAACACTTTTTTTTTCTTTGCTGTGTACCATCGAATCAGATCCTACTGGCACAGGAGGAGATTGCCCCTCCTTCTCCAGCAGAGCATCTGGTGGATTGGAATTTGCCTTGGGGATTGCAGTGCAGCTTCTTGCCACTAGGCCACCAGAGCTCCCCAATATCGGATCACATTTGTATCTTTTTCCTCTTTTAAAGAATTTGTCTTTATTAATAAAGTCCTTATCTCTTTCAAACCACTGTTGGGCCATATAGTTGTGGATGCCTTTCTTCTCAGCACCTCCCTCTTGGATGGCTCCATGTTTCAGTAACAAGCTGTTCTGCAGGCCTGATGCACAGCTGCTACTCTGGGGCTCCTGACTTGAATCAGGTATTGTCCTGTCCCAGTCCCTTTTCTTGGGTGACTTCCTCTTTCTGATGAAGTGTATTTTTTTTGTTTATTAGTGACCTTTTAAAAATATGTGTATAGAAGATAAATTTGCTGAAATGTTTACATGCCTGAGAGATTATCTTATATCTTCATACGTGATTTAAAAACTAATTGTAGATTTTATAATAAAAAGAATTACCTCTCCGTTTAGGGTCTCTGCTAATTAGAACCAGTCCTCATCAGACTTTCTTTCCCTGTCGGACTGTGCTTCCCTTTCAGACCCTTCACAGCAGCTCACTTCCCCTGCACCTCCTCTTCCTCCTCCTCTGTCGCTCCCAGCTCACTCTTCTCTGCTGCCTCGTCCCTAGTCCTCCCCACCTCTCCTATCTCGCTCCTTTTCCTCCTGTTAAGTCGCCCCCTCCCTGAAACTCCTCACTGCATCATACTTCTCTCTCCTCAGTACTACCTTCCTCCCCTGGATGTTCTCTGAGCAACTCGAGACACAAGGCAAAAGTCTGAGGCCAGTCTGACAAGCTGTTAGGTATGTTTTCTTTCATCCTTGGAGTCTTTTTAAAATTTATTCTTGGTCATCTAAAATTCTAGTGATGTGTCCAGGTTCTGCCAGATGTTCAGGTCCTGAATAGATAAGCACCTTAATTCTGGAGACATGAACTCTTCAAAGCTAAAAAATTCTTCTGTTTGTTTAATGCTACTTCCTCAGTTTCTTCTCTGTTCCCTTGTTCTGGGCTGTTGTTGGAGGATCTCCTTCAGGGAGATCTATTTCCTTTCAAATTTCCTGGCTCTGCCTTTCCATTTTCTGGGAAATAACTTTCATTTCTACCTTTTCCGCTGGCCTTTTCATTCCAGCAATCACAGTTTTAATACAGGTGCTCATGTTTGGTTTTTCTTCTTCCTATGATCCCACTTGATTCTCTTTGTACTATAGAAAATCTCAGACTTAGAGGCAGAGAGAGCAGTGTGGAGATGCTCCTCCACTCAGTGTCCAGCCTTCGCACCTTGCAGCATCAGGCCAGAGCCTTCGTCTGTGACCCCACCCGCTCCCCTTCCCTCTTGACCATGGCAGATTAATTTAAAAGAAGTCCTCAGGTATTCCACGGTTTTACCCACACGTACTTTGTATATATTCATAAAAGATAAGGCTCACTCTTACACATTTTCTTCCTAGAAATATTTTTCTGCATATTTATTTTAACAGTTCCCTTTTTTATGTAGCAAGCTCTCTGTAGACGCTTGGTGCTTCTTGGATGCCCATTCAAGAGTGACCTGGTAGGAAGACTGACCAGGAGCTTTGTGTTCTCTTGGGTTGGGCTTCCTTCCCCACTGACGACTCCCCCCCCCCTTTTTTTAATGAAAATTTACAAATCATCTTGGTCTTTTATTCTGTTTTCCCACACATTTTGTTTTAAAGCATTAATTACAGTTAACATAGTTACTGACAGTGTCTGATCCAATCTCTTATTGAATATGGTCTTTCTCTTCACCCAACTTACCTAGTTGCTTTTTTTTAAGATACTTTATCTGAACGTTTTTATTTTCTTTTCATTTGCATAAAATGGACGTGATTTTTCATACACTGCTTCATAGACATTTTGGGTTGCAGCACAGTCTACCATTGAGTAATGTGGTTATTAGTGTCTAATTAACCCCTTATTGTTTCTCTTCACCCAACTTAACTCTTAATTATCTTTCCTTTCAACCAGCTAAGAATGATTTTGTTTGTAAACCTTTGTTGCTGTCACTGCACCTCTGTGAGTGGGTTAGTGGCCACTTCTAACAGTCTACTGTCTTGTTATTGTTGTTAGGTGCTGTCAAGTTGGGTACCCTGTGAACAGGTGACCTGAACCCTGCCCTGTCCTGTGCCATCCTCAGGCCCATCTTGTTGGGGTCTCCCTATCCTTTGCTGACCTTCCATCTTTCCAAGCTTGGTGTCCCTTTCTAAGGATAGCCTGCCTAGCCGTGTGTCCACCGTGTGAAAGCAAGTGCTCTATGGAGTCCTCTGGCTGTACTCAGACTGGAGTCTACAGATCAGCTAAGTCATGCATTTCGAGAAAGGGAACCAGTTTAAGGGCTTCAGGGAAGATCTCTGAACCTCCACATTTGTATCCAGCATTTGCACATTTTTTTGGGATTTTTGAAGTGGGTTCCGTCGGCTTTCCTCCACTTTTCTGAGGTCTCTCTGACCCATCAAAGGCTCAGATCCCTTGGTCCAGAGATGTCTCCCAAAACGATGTCCATGTCTGACAGTTTCCTCTAAGGATAGGTAGGACGGGGTGGGGGCCACACAGGGCTGGAGGCCGCCCAGGGCTGGCACTTGATGCCGTGGGAACCACCGCGCACTGGCCTGAGCTCCAACTGGCTCTTTGTCCTCAGATTTCCGACGTAAACATCCTAGGCTCAGTGCCTCCAGCACTTGGGTCCCGCATTGCGTCACTCCCCCTGTCTTCTCAGTTACATTTTCACACTCTTCTTTGATTACTGCTCATTATTGTTTGCAGTTACTGTGGACACTGATGGTATCATTGCTCCCGTCTCCGTTTCACATCGTCTGCGCCTTTTCCTCAGGCCCGGACCTGCACTCGCTGGCGGCAGCTTGCTCAGTTTTCATGTATTCCGCTGGAGTCTGCCCTTTGGACCTTGCGCTGAGTTCCCTGCCTGAGTCTAACTTCTGTTGTCCTTTGTAGGTCTCTGGGCTCATCTTTCCTTGAACCACAGATACGTGACAGCTTTTTTCTCTGACTTTGCACCTCAGTGAGCTGTGTGCATGGGCTTTTCAAAGTGAAATGTGACCTTTCAGATTTGGATATAGACTCACTTATGCTAAAGTGTTACTTTTCATTGGTTTCAATTTTGAAATTCCACTAACTGAAGCCCCTAAGCTTCAAGTGTGTGAGAGGTTACCACCACCTGCCTGCATTCCCAGGGACACTTTTGTGCTCAGAGAATATTAATTATAGAGCCCGTTTCTTTTATTTCCTTCCTGGAACAGACTGAATTGAGACTTCCCCCCTCCCCCATGTAACCTATCAGGGAAATAAGGTAAAAAGAACAGCATAATGACCTGTCCGGGCACTCCATGCCTGTCTTTATTGTTACTGTGGTGTGAAGGTTTCCATAGCAGGTTAGGTTTTCATGTAGCCATTTCTACACAGGCTGTTGAGTGACATTGATGACATTCTCCTCCGTGTATAAATGTTCTCGTCTTTGTTTTCAAGTCCTTGCTGACCGTGTGGTCTCGGGTAGGTCATTGCTTCCAGGGAACGTGGTGTTGATGGGTGGTAGTCACAGCATCCATCTTTGGCAGTTCTCAACACCCTGTTCCTGGCCCTGTTCCCTGGCCCAGTGGGCAGCATTGTGATGGGTGGACAAAAGACTGAAATTGTCACTGACTAAATTTTCCCTGGATTCGTAATCGACAGCCATGCAGCAGTAGTCCAGACACCAAAAGGCACTTCAGGAGGGAAATCAGCTGCCAGTGACGTCTCCACAAAGTGCTGCTGAGTGAGGCTATCCAATTAAAGGCTCAGGTACACTCGATCCAAGCCATAGTCCTTTCTAATTACTTCTCATGGATCTGAAAGTTGGACAGTGACTAAGGATGACAGAAGAATTGATGCTTTTTAATTGTGGTGTTGGAAAAGAGTACTCAGTAGTCCATGGACAACAACAAAACCCCCCAAAACAACGCCCAGCAAACAAGTTTGTCTTGCAGGAAGCACAACCAGAGTGCTCCTTGGAGTCAAGGATGGTAAAACTTGGTCTCACATACTTTGGGCATGTTGCCAGGAGGGGCCTAGTCCTTAGGGGGAAACATCATGCTGGGAGAGGTGGAAGGTCAGAGAAAGCACAGACTGAACAGGCTGGATTAACACAGTAACCCTGTCACCACAGGCTGGAGCATATCAGGAATGGGGAAGAGCCAATATATATAACTTTATGTTAAGTAGCATTGTGCAACTCAGCATGCTTCTCAGTTTCCTCTGTATTTATTTTGACATTCATCTGTTTATCCTGCTAGAAAGAGCCTCGTAAGGGTGGTCACTGATGTTCATAAATAGAATTTGACTAGGTCACTTTCAGAAATAATATTCTATAAATTGTTGTAAAGACCAGCTAACAAAAGCTCAATGTGTACTGCAGCCTACCCAGCAGAATACCACAGTATTTATAGCAGGAAAAAAGCCCTACCAGTACATGATTTAAATGAGATAGAAGACGGTCAGCTTGGAGAAGTGTAGGCATTCTCTGCCCACTGCTGCCAAGGCCCAGGAAGAAGGAATGTCAAGGGAAGGTCTGTCCTTCATCTCAGAGGTTGTGGTTCCGCAAGAAGGGAGTGCAGCAAGGCTTCTTGGAGCCCCCAGAGACATGGTCCCACCTGCAGGTGTACTGGGCTTGAGAAGGCACGTGGGGAGAGAATCTTCTCTCTGCTGGTGCTTACGTGACACTAATATGGGTGTTTGGCTTGTGGGGAATTACAGCTGAGGAGGAGGGCTGGTGGGCAAGCAGTAACTGCAGACCTCTAAGTCGACCATTTGAGTAGCTTTTGTTTATGTACCTTCCTTCTGATACCTTTCACCTTTGCCCTTTTAACCCCTCATCAAAGGAACCTGTGGAACACACTTTGTCCATGTGTAAACAGAGGACTGTTGCTTGCCCAGGATCAAACAACAGAGAACGCTGGAACTTCAGTGTCAAAGCCAGGTCTTCAGTTCCAGATAAACCAACACACAGCCTCTGCCAGCACCTGTCTGCATGGTGCCAGCCAGTTACAGGCGGTGCAGGGCCACATGCGCAGGGTCTGCCCAGGCCCTGTGTTCTATGCCGTCCTCGGGTCTGAGCTGCTCGGCACTTTGTTACAGGCTTGTAGTAATGCTCTGTTGGAAGGCCCCTGTTTGGATGCATTCGAGGTTAAAATGGTTCATGTCCCTTATGGAACGGTTGAGATAGGCTACTGGATAGAAGCTCTGCCTGCACTTGAAATGAGCCGTTTACTGGGGCACCTCCCCTGAAGAAGGCGAAGGTTGAGCTGAATGCTCTCGTCGACTCCTTTCTCTTCTGATTTTCTGGGACACTGTTCTTGTCTCTTGACTTGATGTTGCGAAGCTATTTCAGTTGGTAGCAGTCAAAACTGTCTCAGTGGGCTGCACCTCGGTGGTGTCTCCCGTCGCCTTACTGAGGCCTGTCTCATCACTGGACATGGCCCCTACTCCGCACATGTGGCAGGGAGTACTTGGTGGCAGCTTCAGACAACTAACAAGTTTTGTTGTGTTTCTGACCACTGTGTTTGAACAGATCCTTCAGCTAACAACAAGCAAGGTGCAAGTGAGGCTGCCAGAACATTCCATCCTAAGGGCACTTTGGAGAGCGCTCCCCAGGGCCAGCTCTGTTGCAGGGACCTGCTTGGAACGGGGTCTGGATTGTCGCAGCCCGGTCAGCCCCTCGTGGACTCCCTGATGCTGCTGCTGAAATTTGTTTTCACAGGTGCTGTTTTCAGTTTGATGGTTTTTTGTACTTAAGATTAGAGGAAAGTGTAGGTATTGAGCACAAAATTGTTTTTGTTTGTTTTAAAGAGAGTTTCTTATTTTTAAAAATGGAATCATTCTTTGGCTTTTCTGCTATTCCCAGCCCCTCTTCTGGCGGCTGACACAGTCCCCTAGGAAAATACAAATAGAGATTGCTTTGTGTACTTCACCAAGTTCTCTGTTTGAAGAGAGAATTATGTTACAGCTGGTTTTGTTGTAAATAAAATACTTCCTTGTCTTAGCAAGATCTAGTGCACATGAAGTGTGTCAGATTCAGTTAAAGTTTTCAAGTCATTTAGTGGCTGGGTAAAGCGATGTCCGTTTGCAGAGACCAGCTGGGTCAGCAAGACGTGGGAACTGGCACGGTTCTTTTCCATTTACTAAGTAATACGTGCCTGTCCCCTAGGACTGGGGTCCCTCATTCTGTGCAGGACTCCTGGAAACTGCTCGCTTTGTACCCTCCTGGGCCCTGGCACTGTCTTCAGCGCTGCCCCTCACAGCACGCATACACACACACTCTCACATTCGTACCCTCCTGGGCGCTCACCCTTTCCTCAGCACTGCCCCTCACAGCACACCCACGAGTTGCCCATGGTCCCCTGGGCAGTGAATGTCACTCATCGCCACATGTACCTCAGCTTCCTTCCCAGGCCGCCTCCCGTGAGAGGAGAATTGCTGGGAGCAGCGTGATAATCATGATGTTGAGATAGGTTCTTCTGGGGAAGGCAGAAAATGTTAAAAGTTTAACTACAAAAAAATGTATCCTCATGAGCCTAACAGTTCTCACTTGTAAGACTTTGTTCTTCAGAGAGATTTGTACCTGTGAACCAAAAGAGCGTTCACTGCACCATTGTTTACAAAATAACGAAACTGAAAACTAGTGTGTCCTTCATGAGGGGGTGATGGGGCAACTCCAGGTCCAGCTGTCATTGCTGGCCTTGGGCTTTGTAGCTGCAGGAGAATAAGGTTGAGTGTGGAGAGAGGGACAGGACGTCTGGAGATGCATGGATGTGATAGTCAGGCCTTGAAGAATGTGCCCAGGCTTCCCAGCAGCCCCTTCTGGGGAGCCCAGCACGGGAATGTGCTTCTAGATTGTCTAGGGACCTTCAGGTATTACTGGTGTGAAAAAGACTTGCAGGGAGGCTCCTCTGGCTGCAGTGTAGACTGCAGAGGAGGAAAGGGCATGGTGGGTCGGCTGCAGCCCATGGCGGTGGGACTGCTGCCCTGCAGCCCAGCTGACCCCAGGATTCATTCAGGTAGCACAGGGGATGGGCACGTGGAAGACAAGCCAGCCACCTGCTCACCCACCATATGTGCCTCTTGAATGGGACAGCAGGGGCGTCTGATTGCTCCAGGGACACAGCCTGCTCCCCGGAGGAGTGGGAAGCCAGCCTGCAGGCGGCTGAGCCTCTAGAAGAGAGCCCCTGCTGCATGGTGTGTGGTATCTCAGGGGACTCTCAGGTGGCTCTGTCCCGCCATGTGGGTTGCTCGTAGTAAACCACTTTACACCGAGGTGGGCCTGGGGGTTTTATTTCCCCCTCTCTTTAGTCGCGGGTGCCCAGAATTGAGTTGCTCCTCATCCTTGGCTCTCGCACATCACTACCACCAGCCTGTACAGGGCCGTGGGGCTTCATTATTTATTGGTTTTTTCTCCCCATACCTTCTCCCACTGCAGCTGTGTTATCGTGTTTTGGATGTGCCTTCCTGTTTGAATGTGTTCTTGTAAAGTACACGTGTTTGAGGTCTTACTAGCCCAGCCAACGTACCTCGTGGACAGCACAGTCAAGGGGGCGACAGCTCCTGCAGCAGGAGCTGAACCTCACTTTCTGACAGAGCTGAGTGGTGGCACCTTCCCTTAAAAACCCCACAGCGTAGAGGTGTTAAAACAGTCCAGAGTTGTCCCACTACCTTTGTCAGAGCCCAGATTTAATCTCTACTTTCCCAGGCTCTCGGCCTGACTTCTGACCATAGTGGGACTCATGTTTGGCCAGAGCTTCCAGCTTTTCCAGGAGCTCACAGAGGTACCCGCCTGTCCCTAGGCCAGCCTGTACCTTTCCAGTCGGCACCCACAAGGCTTAAGGTCACTTGACAAGAAGGGCCAGAGAACGAAGGACCAGCTCAGGATCCCGTACAGCTCAGGTTGAACGCAGGCTTCTCACAAAGCACACTGAGATTTGAGCAGCCAGGGACCTCTCCTCTTGTCCGCCTCAGGCCTCTTACTTGGGAAGAGGATTTCCCTGATGGTCAAACCCAAGGGGCTCTGGTAGACGTTTACTGAGCAAACCAGGCGATAGGTGGCGACATAACCCCATTTTATGTTTTCAGGGCAAACCTTGTGGCCCCCATAAACTTGACCGCCCACCTGCTTACAGCAGTGGCCTGGGCTTGGTTTCAGGATAGTTGTCTTTTGAGAGGTGGTGATGCCATTTGAGAGGACAGCGTTGGCCTCTGCCACCAGCTCCTGAACGGTTACCATAATAATAAGCACCGAGTCCAGTCTGCCCAGCACAGGGATGGTATCAGGGACCCCCCCGCCCCATAAGCCCAGCCTGTGTCCTCAAACCTTTGGGAACGGCAGTCTGGTGTGGCCAGCGCCACAGTTAATCAGGAGGAAAGTGGCCTGGAGATGCCTTGTTCCTTCAGGAGAGCTGGGCTTTCAGGAGGGAGTGGCCAAGCTTTTGGCATCAGCTCTTGTCCTGACTCGTAAAAACCTCGCTTTGACTAACTGCTCTGTGCAACTGAATCATGACGGTAAATGTGAGACTGACTTCATAGCATCAGTTAAACAAAAGTGTGTATCCAAGTATGAGAAACATTCTAGAAAATGCCAGCCAGTAAGTAACAATGCAGTGTGATGAAAATACTGTCATAAAACAAAAGATTTTTTCCCCTTAATTCACAACTTTGACATTAAAAGTGCAGCAGGGGTTGGAGAAGGGACCCAAGCCAAATCTCCTTGTGGTGGTCGACCTGAGCTGGCCCCAGCCCTCAAGCCCTCTGGCGCAAGACACATCAGACGGTTGATGCGCCTTTAGAAAGGGGAAGAAGTTGGAGTTGCTGTAGGCTTTGCATCAGCTCTTTGAGGAAGTTGGAAAACAAGACCAACCCCAGGATTCAGACTCTGGACTAATGCTACTCGGGAACAGGGGCCACACGGGCTCCCAGAGGGAGCCCCAGTCTTACCCAGTGTGCTGATGCCTGAGAGGGGCCTGAGCCAGGAGTCAGCTGTTGGCACATGGCAGACCCGCCCTTGGCCCCCCTACATGGGGCTGCTCATCACTGAAGCTCAACACGGCGCTGTGTCGAGCAGCGTCCTGCAGTCAATGGTGAGATGGAGGAGGGTAGGGAGGTGAGCTCGAGTCAGGGTCCTCAGAGAAAAGCCTTGTCAGACTCACCTTTTCCTTATTTCATTAAAGGACCCAGATAGCAGCTCCTGAGAGGGCCCCACATCCAGCCTTGTAAGAGCATCATCCCCTAAACCACCTGCTGAAGCTGCCCCGCTTTCACGGCGGGCCCCCACCCACAGCCCACGTGCCTCAGCCAGGCACCAGTGTCCCTCTATCGCCCGTCCTTTCACCAGAGCAGCTACCCAGGCTTTGAGAGTTGGCTTCTTTGGTGTCTCTTGTATCTGCCCCCGCCTCGTCCTCATCCTGCTGCCTCTACCAGATCAGACACTAATGGCTGTGACGCCCTCCTCCCCCGCCTAACGTCCTGCTGTTGTTCCCAGTAGCCTGTGGGATGAAGTTCAGACGAATCCAACACATGGGCCCAAGGTTCTCGGGTACCTGCCTCCGTCAGCCACTCACTCCCTCAGGCTCCAGTACCAACATTTTCACAGCCTCCTCCCCCCTGCATACCATTCTCTCTGACCTCCTCCCACTCCCTTCCCAAAACCTAGCTCAAGGCAAACCCTGACCCCCATGAGCCCCAAGTGGTAGGACCTAGGAGTGAAGATAGGGACACACTTCCTGCACCAACTACTGCCCTAGGAAAGGCATTCCTAGCACATAGAGCCACAGAAAACACTTTTCTATTAAAATATCTCTTACGTATTTTAAAAAAAGTCAACTTCATACATACGGCAAAGGTGAAAAGACTAGTTCAAAACAAATGCATAAATTAGAATGGAAACAAAAACAAGTGTTGTAAGTTCCTCCTCCTCCAAGAAGCCTTCCCTGACTACCACCCTCCTCTCTTCCTCCTCACCCACCTCCCCTGTGGTTCCATCACACCTCATGGAGTAAGCGAATGGACCCTAACCCAGCTTACAGCCCATCTCCCTCGAGAAGCCCTCATGGACAAGATGAATTACAGGGTGGGATGCTTGGACATGTGTTGAATGAGGCCTGCGTGGTTCTGTCATGTCAAGAAAATGAGGGTCAAGGACATACAATGAGAACACTCAGTGTGTGTCACAAGGTGCCACCGCCTCCCAAGGACATGGCGCATGTTGGCTGGTGAGCTGGGGGAGGAAGGTGGGGCTGTGCTTTGGGCTGAGTTATCAGCGCCCGTGATTGCAAGACCACGAGCAGGGCTACAGGCAGCTCAGGCAGAGACACATGGGCAAAGCCACCTCCTGAGCCTTGGTTTCCTCTTTTACCATGGGGAGCTGCTAGGAAGATCACTAGATGACCGAATGTGTAATAAGGGTTTAAAACCTAGCACTGAATAGTTTTAGAACTGGAGTAAACTGGAAAGTGTGTCTGCCACAGCAAGTCAGCCACCTCTCATTGTCCCTGATCAGCTCAGCTCCCCAGAGATGTCATGGGGCCCTGCCCTGAGCACCCATCTCCCTCCAGCTCCACCTGGACCCTCAGTGCTGGGCCCAGCCACACCTGCAGGAAGCTCTCCCCCACCCCCAGCAGGCTGCCTCTTCGCCTGGGCTGCTCACCCCACCTAACTTGACACTAGAAGTCACAGTGGGCACCAAGGTGGGCCCTGACCCCAGCCCGGCCTCCATGGTCAATAGCGTGGTGTCCACAGCCCACAAAGGGCCCTACACAGTCTGCGTGGCACAGATGTGGAACTTGGTGAGGTGTTTCCAACCTCAGTTACTCAGCAGCCCTTTCATGCATCACAGCTCCACTTTTGGTTTCATGAGGTGGACATTCCTGACTGCGCCTTTGAGTCTCAGACACACACCCGCCCCCACCTCCCGGGCACCTCCATGGGTCTCTGGGTCCAGCGACCTGGCTTTCTCCTCCATAGGGAATAAACAGGCCATAAGCAGGAAATACTTCCTCCCCCCAGCTCCCTAGATCTTATCCCCGCCCGCAAAAGCCACTTCCTCTGACCACTGTCTCCCCTGTTTTGACTACCCTGGCTCCTACCCGCATGGTTCACACACGAAGGGTCCTTTACTCCACCAAGGCCACTGATCTGACCCCATCGGTTCTTGTCATCCATCCATCCTTTCTTTGTCCTTGAAGTTGCTTCCCCTTGGCCTCCAAATGCAGCTCAGTCTCTCTAATACTGCACTCTCAGCCCCGATTCTTTTCACCCACACCCTTTTAGTCTGTGTATTTGATTAATTCATTCACATGATACAGAATTGATAGCGAGCGAATGGTCCCCTGCCCTTGCCCTCTTACCCCATTCCTGTAGTTTGTCTCGTGGTTTCTTTTCCCTGCGTTGATTGCATTCTTTGGGTTATGCAACCATCCTCATCCTCCTTTTCTGAGTTCTTTCTCCCCCAAGAGGATAAACTCACTGTCCTCTGAGGTTTCAGCATGAACTTCCCAGAAGTCATTACTTTGCTCCCACATAAATGTTTCCTAAAAGAGCATTATGCTGCAACAATGAAAAGAAGAAGCCCAAGTTCTCTATAAACTTCCATTAAAATCTCAATTTTAAAAACATATTATGCTCACTGCACCTAGGGAAATGTATGCCTTTTTAAAAAAATACTCCTTGTAATTTATAGTATACATTACATATATGTATAGTATACATTACATTCAGTACCTGATTTCTTGATGTTATCAATCTCAAATACTCATTTATAGATGTCAATGGTAAGATTAACTAGTAACACAAAAATAAAAACTGGCACTGCTGTGTAGCAGCAGTCTGATTCAGACCACGAATTTTTCACTCACTTGCAGTGCTGCTGACAGCTGGACAATAAATAAGGATGACATAAGAATTGATGCCTTTGAGCTGTGATGTTGGAGGAGAGTACTGAATATCACAGGACTGTCAATAAGTCTTAGAGAAGATAACAACCAGAGTACTCTTTGGAGGGAAGGGTGGGTAACCTTCTTGCAGACTATGGCATGCTGCTAGGAGAGGGACATCGTGCTTGGGAAGATGGGGATGGGAAAGGAAAGGGAGACCATCAACCAGGTGGATTGAAAGCAGTGGGAGCCAATATGTCAGAGATTGTGAGGTTGACACAGCAAAGGGCTCAGATGTGTTGGTCCTCGGGTCACTATGAGTTGTGCTCAACTTGACACCTAACAACTGCGTAACAAACATTAATAAAAATTTCACTTACATATAAAAAGTACTATGCTCAAAAAGCAGGCCTCCCCCCCTTACTAGTTAAGCTAATCTATTTTTTTGGACTTAAGGACACCTCAGGGATTTTTAAAAAATAATTTTAATGAACATTTACAAGGGATATTTTTAAGATTGAAAGATTCCCTTTGTTTTGTTTTTTTTTTTTTGGAAACAAACATCCATTTCATTCACACATCCTCAGTCAGACTGAAATAAAAATCACAAGAAAGGTGTCTCTGGTGAAGGACATTACAAAGGTTATAAATCTTTATCTTAATAGGCCCCTGAGAGTTTTCCCCTTATGCGTAGGTGAAAAAGGCAATGAACAAGATTCTCTCGTTCTTGAAGTGCTTTGTGCAACAACGTCCATGTGTATGAATCTCAAGATCCTTTGTGGCGGAGTCTTTTGGACTAAGCCATAAATCTTCCTCCAGAGTTCCAGTCTCCTAAGGAGCCCGTTCCAGTGGTGGTTACTTTCCAGTTACGTTATGGTAATTAATTACACGTCTTGCTCCTGATCATTGTTACGGTCAGTCCTGCAGACCTACATGGAAACGTTTCCCACCAGTCTCTCAGCTTCCAGAAAGCGTCATCTGGGTGAGACGTTGGGGCTGGGGAAGGAGCCAGAATTTCTCGGGGACTGAAAAGGGATGGCCGAGGATGTGGGGGACCTCTTGGGGCTGCACAGATCCCCGTTGTGCAGCTTCCACAGCAGCTCCTCATTCTCCATGGACAGTCGCTTGTTGACTTTCGACTCCTTCTCTAACGACTCCTGCAGAACAGCTTGCTCGGTAGAAAGTTGTCTTGAAATTGCCACGTGTCTGTCCATCCGAGCTTTCAATTCCTCATTCTCCTGCTGGAATCGCTTCAGTTTGTCGACAAGTATCGTGTTGTTGTCCACCAATTTCTCCATTTTCATTAACTTGATGTCCTGCTGAAAGATTCCCTTTGGAAGAGAAAATACCCAGCTTTAGGAGTTCATTGAATCTTCATGGCTCCAGAAAGTCTAGAGTCCATGGGCTTCTGAAATTGTGTTCTGCTGCGCTCGTATTTAATCAATATTCTCCTGGAGGCTTTTTAAATCAGCATGTTCAGTAGTCAGCTGGGCATCATCTAAATCTTCTGGTCTCGGGGCAAAGGAGGTAGTTGCTAGTGGAAACAGCTGCATATCCCATTTCCTCTGCTTGTTCCCAGCTCTTCCCCCCATCCTTTGTCACTCAAGGTGAATAGAGACCAGTTGTGTCTTAGCAGCTTGCCAGCTTTTGCCGGGTCTTATATGCAGTGAACTAGAAACACCAAACACATCACTGGATCAGCTGGCTGGAATGTCACGTGAAGCCGTGAGCCTACAGCTTCCACACCCAGGAGTCCACCCAGTCCTGTGAGGTGTTGCTTGTCCAGAAGCAGCCTCAGAAGCTTCTCTTCCCCTCCTTTTGTTGTGAATATTTCCATCACACAGCTTTTCCCCCGTCGACTTTTTACAGGTGTACAACTTAACAAATCACTGTGCAGTCGTCTTCTCGTAATCACTACCATCTTCCCATCACCATAAATGGAAACACAGTATACACAATACCTGCCCCTTCACCTCTCTACTGAGCCCGGTAACCACCATGACAATTGGTCTCTACCTGTGCCCTTTTATTGTAAACCAGACCTTGCAGCATTTCTTTCTGTCATTCTCAGGGTCACTGGGCATGTGTCTTCACACCCTGTCCATGCTGTGGCAGGTAACAAACAGGGTTTCCCGTCCCCTCCTGGCTGAGCAGTATGAGTTGTCTGCAGTTACCGTGTTTTGTGTATCCATCCATCCATCGATGGGCGTGGATGGGCGTACAAGGTCTGCTTTCAGGTACTTGCCTGTACTTCATTGGCTACACAGTATTTGACTGTGTGGATCACAACAGATTGTGGCCAACCTTGAGAAGAATGGGAACCCCAGAATAGTTGGTTGTGCTCATGCAAAACCTGTACATGGACCAGGAGGCAGGCAGGACAGAGCAAGGAAACACTGAATAGTTCAAAAAGAGGAAAGGAGTGTATCAGGGATGAATCCTGTCTCCATACATTCAATCTATATGCAGACAAATCGTTCGGGAGGGTGGGCTTTATGAGGAAGATGATGACATCAGGATTGGAGGAAGATTGATCAGCAACCTGCTTTATGCAGATGACACAACCTTGCTGGCTGAAACTGAAGAAGGTCACCGACTGTAGTCTTCAATATGGATTGAAGCTCAACATCAAGAGGACAGATCTTCACCACTGGCGCAATTGGCAGCTTCATAATAATAGATGAAGAGATTGAAACTATTAACAATTTCTGCTAGCTTGGATCAACCATCAACACTTTTGGCACCAGCAGTCAGGAAATCAAAAGACAAATTGCTTTGGGAAATCTGTCAAGGACCTCTTCATGTCAGTCTAGAGACTAATGTGTGCCTGACTGAGGCCATGGTCTTCACAATTACTTGCTATGTGTCAGAAAGCTGGACAGTGACTAAGGATGACAGGAGAATCATCAAGGCCTTTGAGTTGTGCTGGAGAAGAGTCTTGAACATATATACCATGCACTGTCACTGGGACAAACAGGTCTGTGCTGCAGGGGCTGAAACCAAGCTGGTCCTTGGGGGCAAGGATTTTGAAGCTCTGTCTCACATACTTTGAGCATGTGTCCAGTCCTTGGAGAAAGTGGAGGGACAGCACAGGAGAGGAAGACCCAGATGACATAGATTGACAGTAACTGGAGTAATGGGGGTAGGTGTGTAGGAGACAGAGGCTCAGCATCGGGTAGGATTCAGGGCTGTTGTACGCAGGGTCGTTATGAGTTGCAGGCAACTCAACAGCACAAAACAAGTTTCTGAGTCATACATGGTAGGTGGGTTGTCTGGGTTTTTTTTTTAGGTATTGGCAACAATGTTTTTCACAGTGGGACCACCAGCAATGTATAAGGGTTGTAGTGTTCCCACATTCATGTCAGTTCTTTCTCTGGCTTCCTCTTGTTTCCTAACTTTGATAATAACCATTCTAGCCAGTTCTCTCTGTCAGATTCCCAGGACTGCAAATCTTTGTGGAAGGACTGCTTCGCTTTCTCACTCAGAGCACCTGGTGGACTCAAACTGTTGACCTTTCTGTTAGCAGCCCAACACATAACACTGTATGGCAGCAGGGCTGCTTTTAGCTATCCTGGTGGGAGTGACACGGGTTTTTGTGGTCACTGATTTGCTTACATCTCTCTCTCGTGTAGCATATGCTGTACTATAAAGCACTGAGCTGCTACCTTATTAGAATTTAGCTAGTAGAGCTTTCCCATTCCTTTATTCCATTCTTCCTGTCTCTTACTATGATTTTTTTTCTGGCATTTAATTATTTGTCTTTTGGTGGCCTAGTGGGTAAGGAGTTGTGCTGACAACCCAATGACAGGCAGTTTGAAGCGGCTGCTCAGGAGACTGACGGACAGCCACTTCCTGTGCAGTTTACCGCCTCCGAAAACCCGCTGGAGAGTCAGCTAGGAGTAGTTCTGACTCCACAGTGGTGAGTTTTTAGTTGATTTTTTTTAAAAAAAATTATTAAATACAGAACTTTTTTTAAACCTAAAAACTTGTTCCATTTACAAAATTATTGTAACTTAGAACACCGTGGCCAAGCACAGTCTCCCGGCGGCACCTCTAGATCCATACGTGAGTGAGCTCAGCCTGAAGAGAAGAACTGCCTCCCACATTGATGGTGCACAGAATTGAGTTCCCCAGACTTGAGGCATGCGCCCTCAAGTTGCCTGCGACCCATAGCAACCCGGTGTATAGCAGCTCTGACCCCGTCTCACTAATCCCACCACACCTACCCCCATTGCACCAGTTAGTGTATCCATCTCATCCAGGGGCATCTTCTATGCTGTCCCTCCACGCTTCTGAGCATGATGTCCTCCTCCAAGGACTGGTGGCATGTTGCTAGGAGAGGCTATTTTTTTGGAAAGAGACGTCATGGTTCTGCAAAAGAGAGGAAGACCTTCAACCAGGTGGATTGGCACAGTGACTACTACAGTGGTCTCTAAAGGGTCAGAAAGTGTGAGGCTAGCAAAGGACAGGACCGGGTTCAGATCTGTTGTTCGCAGGGCTGTTAATGGGTCATACTGGACTTAGTAGCACCTAGCAACAGATCCATGCTCGGTTTCCGGGTCAGCTGGGGGATGCCTCAGAATGGATCTTTTTTGCTTCTTGTGATCTCTCGTCCTCAGATCTAGGACTAGGCTTTCTTCTAGTCGAGCACCGTGTGCAAGGCGTCCTGAGGCTCTGGCTGCCCCAGAGCATAAGCCCTGGGATTCGAGGGGAGTAACTGTGACCAGATTTTGCAAGCAGATTGCAGTACTCCCTTTCACGGCTCCTGACTCTTCCTAACTGTCCTCCACTGTCGAGAAAGTACCTCAAATCTGTTTTCACAGAAATCTTAAGATAAACCTCTGTTTTGCTTTTAAACTACTCCCTGCCATTTTTTAAATTCAGTGACTATTGTTTCCTCAAGTTCTATTTGATTGTGTTCGAACTGCTCATCCTTTTTTTCATTGTTATTTTTTCTTGTGTTTTTTTTTCACTTTTATTTTTTGTCTTCAACATACTTGTAGTCAAGGATCCTGGTGGCCCAGTGGCACCAGGCTGCTAACTGAAAGGTCAAAAGTTCAAGCCTATTACCTGCTCTGTGGGAGAACGATGTGGCAGTCTGCTTTTCTAAAGATCCGCAGCCTTGGAAACACCTTGGACACTCTGTGAGGCCTTTCTCTGTGTCCTGTGGCATAGCTGTGGGATTGTATATAGTCTTTACCAGATTGTCTCCAGCTTTTGGTCATCAGTTGATGGTTCTCTCCTGTGTGCCAGGAACTCGTCGTCATTGGGCTTCAGCTTTGGGAGCCGAGTGGCCACACCTGAGGCCTGTTTCTCAGGAGCAGGTTTTTTATCTGGTTCTGCTAAGCACTCCATTATTGTTGTGTACCGTGTGGCTAGCTGTGGGTCGGTTTTGACTCGATGGCACACAGCAGCAACAGGAAGCACTCCATAGGGGAACTCTGGGGCACTAGTGGTAAAAAGCTGTGCTACAGTCAAGTCGGCTGGCTACTCTGAGGGAGGATGGGCGGCCGCCCCCCTTGTGCTTTATTGCCTTTGAAAACCCACTGGAGGCTCGGCTGAGAGCTGGTTCGGAGGACTCGGCACCGCACAACAAGCAGCACTCCCTAGATACAGCTAGCCTGGGACTCATACTTGTTTAAATCATTCACTTTTAGGGTTCAAGGGTAGAGCCCTTTGAATCTGGAACTTGTGTGTGTGGCAGCTCATAGCAACTACCAGGGTTTTGGTTTTTTGTTTTTTGCCAGCTTAGAGACAAATGCCATTCATGTTTCTTCTGTTCCTAAAAGTCTCCCTCTCACACCCCATACATGACTTCATTAAGATTATAGCCTTAGTTTCAGTTTTCATTCGATCTCGAGTTCAATCCCTACTTTGGGTGGGCCCAAGATCCCACCTGGGCTGACAGCTTGCCCTGCTTCTGGCCTCAAGCCTGTCCCTCTCACAGGGCAGCTTCTCTTCACTGCCTACCCTCAGGTTTACTGCTTGCTTCCTCAGTGGGTCCCAGACGTTTCTTTTTGTATGTTACTCCTTAGATTTAATAGGAGGATGTTGGATCAGTAACACCAGAGAGACACTGATTCCTTACCAACCCTGTAAGGTCAAGAGAGCAGCATTTGCCCTGGGACAAAGCAGGCAGGAAAGGGTAGCATGGGAGGATTCATGGAAATGAGAATTCCAGGGAAGAACTGGGAAAGTGCAGTTGCATCATGGGTATGGTAATTAGTGATTTACAGCTTCAGAAATGCCATGGAGAGTCAGCTGTGAGTTGACTCTGACTTAAGAACAGGATGGTTTTCAGGTCTTCTGTTACAGCGCTCAAAACAGAAGTCCAAATAGACTCACAAAAGAAAAACTAAATTACACATTTTCAGGACTTTTTAAGGCCAGCAGACGACTGACTTATAGCTGAAGGTTTCAGAGGCTTTAAATTGCCTAAGAGGATGTTGTCCATCTTTCTGCTGTGGGAAAGCCAGTGGATTCAAACCCCCAGCCTTGGAGTTGGCAGGGTAACTTCCTTACCGCTAGACCTCCAGACCTCCATAGAGCCCACAGCAGTACTGCAGAGAGCAGTTCAGAAACCACTGAAAAAAAAAACAGGAAAGGTGGGCTTCCAGGCCGTCCTGCCCTGACACCCCCTCTGTGTAGATCAAACCTGATTCCCCAGGCCTCAGGGAATCTTGCCTAGAAGCCTGTAAAGAAAATTCTGGCTCTCTTGATGCTGCAAGTAGGATCTCTATAAAGGACAGCCCCTGGCAGCTCTGGAAAGTTCCCCCAGGTGCAGCACCTCGCTAACCTGAGGTGAATGAAGGCTAACTCGTGGCAGCTGGCTGTTTGAACCCACTGTGGGCACCTGTGCGGTCGCCTGGGTAGAGATCCATGCCCTGGTAAACTGATGGGGGTCACCATGAGAATGGAACTGTACGGCAGTGGTTTAGGGGCTAAAGGCATCAGTAAAGGATGGCCTGCTGGTCAGTCCTGACCCCTAGAGCATTCAGCTCATCCCCTCATCACAGACCCCAATTTCCAAAGAGCTCATCCCTCATCCTGGGTGCTCTGTATTGTGACAGGGCTGGAGAAGCACCCCAACTGCCTAAGCCCAGACCAGAATGGGGCATACCCCAGGCCCCCTAGGGCAACCCCTGCACAGGAAGAAAGACATTTCTGTCTCATTGCGCATCGGGTTTCGCACTTCCCTGCCTCCGGACATTCCCGACCTTCACCGTGGGGCCCTTTTGCAAACACACGCGCGCACATGTATTTTTGGAAGAAGGGGAAAAATTCCAGGAGAACCTCTGCTCGGTTAAAAATGAAGTGAAGATTATATTAAGAATGAAAGGCGAGCAGGGCCGCTCGGGCGCAGACAGAAGGCCCTTTCATCGCGCCAGGCCGCGCGCCGAGGGCCGCTGCCAACACAAACGCGGGCGGAACCGAACCCGCGGAGCCGCCGGCCGCGCTGCCAGGCCGCTCGCCGCTC
>NW_006399830.1:11964282-11990973 GCF_000299155.1 Elephantulus edwardii | reverse complement strand
GGCGGGGGTCCCCGGCTCCGCGCGCCCCGCCCTGCACGGGGGCGCCCCTCACCATTCGGCCCAAGCCCCGGCCGGCAGGGTCGGCGCCACCGAGGGTCGCCCCACCCCCAAAACCAAAGGAGGGTGAGGAAGGGGGCTGCGGTCGGCTTCAGGGGACACCTCCTGTTGGAGACGGGAGGCCCGGGCTTGGCCAGCTGGCGCGCCGACGCGCGCTCGTGTTAGGAAAAGGAAAGTCACCCCAGGAAAGAGAGAGTGAGCGCGAGGCTGTGCCCAGAGGCGGGAAAACACCCCTGCCAGGCCGGGCCGCGCCCACTGTGCAGGGTCCCCGGACACTCCCGGTGGCAGGAGGGGTGGTGGCCCCCGCAAAACCAGCGCAGCGAAGCTCTGACCCAGTTGGCAACGCAAGGAATCCCACCCACCTTTCTGATTGGTTCAGGGATGGGCGGTGACCCAGAAAAAGCCAATCAGAGTCTTCCCTGGGCTGCTGTGATGCCACCTCCTTCACATCGTTTTTTGCTCAGAACACACACTGAATATATATGTATGACGAAACACATACTTTCTTTCGTTAAAAAAATGTCATATCGTGTTGTGCTGTTAGAATGACTGCTGCTTGTACTATATATAGGTTCTTCATAATGTTCTTAATAATTTGTTATGATCCAGGCAGTCAAATGCTTTTGCATAGGTTGAAAAAATTCTTGTAATAGTCTCTGCTTCTCTGTCTGACATCAGCAGAGAGACACTTCATTATGGTGCTCAGCTAAATCTGGCTTGAATTTCTAGCCGTTCCCTATTGATGAAACTGTTTTTGTGTATGTGTGTTGTGTTTTGTTTGCAACTATCTTTAACCAAAGAAGTTTTATTTGCAAATGGTTTTGTTTGATAATTTCCACATTTCACATCGCCTTTTTTGGGGACAGCCACCAACTGCTTTTAAAATGTTACGCTGTTGTGAAGCATGGAGTAAGAATCCATTTCTATCTGATCCTACAGTAAGTAGGTTGCTGTGCTGCAATCCCAAAGGTACGCAGTTCAAATCCACCAGCTGCTCCATGAGAGAAAGATAGGCATTCTCCTGTGCGATTAACTGCCTCTGAAAGACCCCTGGAGGGTCAGGTATGGATTGGTTCTGACTCAACAACACACAACAACAACAACATGCATTGCATGGAAGGAGAGTGCACCTCTGATGTTGGTCATACATGACCTCCTGAAATGGTTGAGTTCCTGTTTTGCCATGAGGACATGTACTATTACTGCACACTTCTGTGCCATAGGACTGAGGTTAGAGTCAAAGCCTGCATCATTTGAGGGCAGCTTTAGAGACCTTCCTCATACTGTTAGGATTACAAATTGAATAATAACGTGAACGAGGAATGTACAGTCAATCCTGTGAGACCAAAAGGGTAGCATTTGCCCTAGAACGCCGCTCAGAAAGCAGGAAAGAGGAGGGGGGGAGGGAAATGGAAATTATCAATACATCTTGATTCCATGTTTGATCAATTTAAATTACATAATTCAGTAAAAATCTTTAATTTCTTAATCTTTGGCATTAGCAGTTATTGCATAACTTTTTATTATAGTAAGATTAACTGGTCAGGCTCCTTGTAGGTGTATGGATATTGCCCGGTTATTAACAACATTTACTTCAGGTTAGATCTTGAAATGTTGGGTTTTTTTTGACAATGAGTGTGGCACTGTTCCTCTTTAACTTTATATTCCCAGCACGTTGGACTGTAAATTTGTCCAGATTTAATCGCACTGGAGATTTCCTATTTGTCTTCTACGGAACAGCTGGTGGATTCAAACCGTGTGCCTTTGGGTTGGCAGCACAACTCCTTACCACTAAGCCACTAGAGCTCTCATATTTGTCCATTTTCAGGTGGCCAATCCTGGTGTATTTCAGCTCCTTAATGCCTAGGGTATTGATCTTTATCCCATTTCCTTTTTGACAATTTAAGATTTTCCTAAAATCTTATTTTGAACGTTCCACATTCCAGTTATTAAATGTATTTTTGCCTCTATTTCATCTTATTTTGAGTGTTGGTATATTAACAAGGGAAGGTCCCAAGAGTTTTATTGCATCCATGGTGTAAAGGACCACTCTGCTTTAAGGAGGCAGCTCTCTTCTGGTCGTATTTTGACTGCCTTTCAACCTAAAGGTTCATCTTCCAGCTCCATGTCAGTCAGTGTTCCCTGTTACAGATAAGACAAAACTGGCTAGTTTCCCCGAAGTCTATCACTGGGTCCTTCTTCCTGGTCCGACTATGAAAGTGCTACTCAAGCCTGTTGAGTGTCAGTTCGGCAGGTAAGATGTGGCCATTCCTTTGAAAAGGTTAAATGTAATCTAAGCATTCCTTTAGGGAGCTTGGGTGGCCGAGTCTGCAGGAAGTTGCACTGCTAGCCCAAATGTCTGTGGTCCAGTCCACCAGCCACTCCGCAGTAGAAATATAGGCAATCTGTCAGTCTCCTCCTGTGGGATTTACAGCCCTGGAAACCTACAGGGGGTGGGGGTCAGCAGTGAGTGAGCATTTGATGAAATTTGCTATGAGCAGCACCCAGCTGAGGGGGCATTCCACTGGGGGTGTGGTCTGCATCAAGTGTATAAGGAAGCCTGGCTTTTTTGCTGGCTCTCTGCGTATGAATCCTCATGTCTTTGTTTCTGGTGATCCGTCCTATCCATCAACCTGAGATTCATCAATCTCTGCAACGCCTTGCCATGGATCTGGGGAGTCTGCATGTGCGTGAGTCATTTCTTTTCAATTTCTTTTTCTAAAAGAATGTCATTGGTTTTGCATCTCTGGGTAACCCGCCTTAAGACATGTAGAACTCTGGGAATGGTTCTAGAGAAACAAAATACTAAAGATGCAATTTGGAAATTGGTTTCAAGTTTAACTATTTTCATTTGGTGTTGATGGATCTACTTCTCCTAGTGAAGAGGGTTCTGGTGATCCATGTGTATGGTAAAAATCACATGCTGGTGAGAAATGAGGCACTGGTTGATTGTGTGTTTGACCCTGTCCACAGTTTTGTCAGGACGCTAGCTAAATATAGGGAAGCCGGTTGGTCACTCTTGTACTGGACAAAGTGGTTTAAGAGATGAGTTTGGGGCTCAAGCAACACAGAAAAAACCTCCAAGTTTCTAATTGTGCCTTGAAAGAAATCTTACATTTTGTGGTAGTCACAGAGTTGATATTGCCAGAACGAACACACACACACACACACACACACACACACACACACACACACACAATACTTCTTGTAAGAGTGACCAAATTCCAAAACCCACTGAAATGCCAGCCTCTCGTGTTGTGAGGTGTGTGAAGTTAGAGGGAGTACATTGACTGGAAAGAAATGGAATCCTGAAATTTGGTCTGGAGAACAAGCAGATAATCAGGAAACACGGAGTCACAGCACCTGGGTTCCACTGAACCAGTGCTGCCAGTAGAAGCAGGGCCCCCCCTGCTTCTAGAGAGGCTAGCCCAGCTGTAGTCAATGAATCTTCATCCCAGGTTTCACCTGTGGCAGCACGTGGGCGTGCTCAGAGGCGTTGCTCGAGGCAGGTGCCTTGCAAAACATTGATTAATGTATCCAGGGAACACACCTACCACCCACTTTTTCTTCTAAACCTATAACTAGCATTATGCTGTTGTAAAGTGCCGAAAAGGGAAGTGCCGGTTGTGACTTGGGAAGAAGCATGCTGTACTCCAAGAGAATTCCTTGATGTGGAGAAACAATATGTGTTTGGATGGCATTGAGGGTGTGGGATAATGACAGAAGGAACGTAAAATTGGGTCAGTCTGAGTTTATTGTGCGTGTGGCCCCACTAACCACAGATTTGCCATTTAATGTGTCAGCTCGAAAGGTTAAGAAAGGGTCTAAAGGCTTACTTGGTTCACTGAAGCATGGATTAGGACGGGCCTATTCTAAATCCATTGGAATAGCCGCGCGGTCTTGGTTTACTGTGTCAGGAAAAGTGCAAAACTGAGGGAAATGGCATGTTAGAGTGGCATGGAGTGGAGTTAGATGAGGGAAATGGCATGTTAGAGTAGAGAGCCCAAGAGTTTCACAGGAACTTTGGTGTCTTGGGGTATTACGTGCTATAGTACTAACAGGACAGGTTGGTGGTTTGAATCCACCAGCGCCCCCGTGGGAGATTGGGCAGTCTTTTCTGGTAAATAGTCACAGACTGTGAATCTGAATAAAGGGTTGGCATGAGTCTGCGCGTCAACAGCCGTGGGGTTGAAGGGATACATGTGTGAGGGAAGCCTTGAAGTCGCCTGTAACTGCCACCAGACTGGACAGTGAAACTACCCTTACGTAAAACATCTAATTACAGTGTGGCTGGCTGGACCTCACGGGAAGGGGGCCCATGTGGCTGCATTAAATCAAGACAAGGTAGGTGTGGTTATGTTAATGGAGGCAAAGCAGGAATCAAAATTGTCGGTCTCATTTGCAGTGTTGGTGGCCTAGAAGTGAAACAGAGAGGTCTACTAAATGTTTACTAGATCTGTGCCCTCAGAGTGGCGTTCTAGATCAGCCAGACCACAGTCTGACATGAATCGGAACAGTCACAGCCACTCGGTCAAATCCCAGGGCTTGAGCCGGTTTACAGGCCCACAGCCCCGTCAGTGAAGGAGCCTAGGTCACTTTGAGGGAAGACTTCACTACTGTCCCCAAAAAACGTGATGTTAATCTTTCTCCCACCCTTCCTCAAAAGGGTCTTTGGCCTTCAAGAAGTGTGACAGTTCCTTGGGGAACAGGAACTAATAGAATACTGGTTATGTCCTGACACCAGTTCTGGGGGACCACTGAACCTTGCCCATCTGAGCAGGGGTGTATGGAATTGAGGTTGCTAACAGGGCTCCGAGCTGCCGTCCACAGGGTCACTGTGCATCTTAGTCAGCACCTGCCAACACCACCTCAGGTCCATCTCCCAGGGGTCCACTAAACTTACCCCCAAGTGCTGCTACAGTTCCCGAATACATACTTGGAATAGACAGAACAACTGGCAGAACCCCACAAAAAAGACCTTTCCAGAATACCCTGCCACTGGAACCATGTAGTCTCTTCAGGGTGGCTCATTTCACGTGAATAATGTGCCTTCAGGTTCTTCCACGTCTTTTTGTGGCTTGGCAGTTCATTTATTTTTATTACTGAATAATATTCCGCTTACTCATGTACCACAATTTGTTTATCCATGCACCTATTGAAGGACATTTTATTTGCTTCCAGTTTTGAGTCATTATTAATAAATCCGCTATAAATATTTATGTGCAGGTTTTGGTGTGGACATACGTTTTCACCCCATTTAGGTAAATACTGGGAGTGTAACTGCTGGATCGTATAGCAGGTTTATTATGTTTACCTTTGTAAGAAACTGCCGAACGGTCTTCCAGAGGGGCTGTACCATTTTGTATTCCCAAAAGCAATAAACAAAAAGTCCTGTTGCTCCACATCCTCTCCAGCACTTCATGGTGTCAGTATTTTTGGATTTTTATGCTTCTAATAGATGTGTCCATTGTGATTGCTGATGCTGTGATCCTGGAAGCTATGTCCCCAGTATTTCAAATTCCAGTAAGGTCACCCATGGTGGAGAGGTGTTAGGAGGGGTTCTAGAGAGAGAGGGAAAACCAAGTAAGTAAAATCAGTAACTATATCTGTGAATATATATGTATGTGTATAAAGAGGGTTATCCAAACCCACACTTGTACAAGTTGGCAAGTCCCAGGTCCATGGCACGGTTTTGGAGGTTGATAAATCCACAGTTGATGGATATAGGGCAGGACCAAGGAGTCACAGAGGAGAGGAATCATGCACAATGGAGACTGAGGGAAATCCTTGCTTTCTAGCACTCTGGAAAGGTCCTTGACAGCAGATTTTCCCTTTGGAACATGTCTTGATTTCTTGATTAATAGTACCAAGGATGGTGATTGTGAATCCAAGTAAAATGGAATCCTTGACAAATGAAATGTTTTCTCCATTATCATGATGTTGCCTATTGGTCCGGGGTAATGATTTTTGTTTTGTTGATGTTGAGATGTTATCTCTACCCTAGTCTTTGATCTTATTATGCAGCAAGTGTTTCAAGTCCTCTTCACATTCTGCAGGCAAGATTGTGTCATCTGCATAATTCAAGTTGTTGATGAGTCTTCTTCCAACCCTGATGACACATTGTTCTTCACAGAGGCCAGCTTCTAGAGTGCTTTGCTCAGCATACAGATTGAATAAGTATGGAGAACGGATACAGTCCTGTTGAATACATGTCCTGATTTTAAATTGTGCGGTGTTTCCTTGTGTGTGTATGTGTATATGTGTGTGTGTATGTATATGTGTGTGTATGAGTTCTGATGGCTTAGTGGGTAGGAAGTGGTGCTGCTTATCTGAAGCTAGTGCCCTCTGGAGGTTCAAATCCACCAGTGGCTCTGAGGGAGAAAGTTGGGGACCCTGCTTGTGTGCTCTCCAGCCTTGGTCAACCCGCTGGAGGGTCAGCTGGGAGTGGCTTCTGACTCCAGAGCAGTGAGTTGATGAGTAACATGTCTCAGAACTTCATTTCTTCTTGGGATTGAATTCCATTAGACAGCGGTAATCCTTTTGTTTATCCATTTATACTTGATGGCTTTCTGGGTTGTTCGGACGTTTTGGCTATTAGGATAAATGAACATTTGTGTACACATGTTTTTATATGTCCATGTATTTTCCATTATCTTGGGTATACACCTAACAGTGGAATTTGCAGGTCATAGATAAACCTATCTCTGACTTCTTGAGCAACTGCCACACTTATTCCATGGCTGACCCATCAACTCACTACCCTGGAGCCACTGGTGGATTTGAGCACATACATGCAATGTACGCTTTTATAAATTATATATACATACATATATAAAAACCTATGTATAATATTGTATATAAAATATATATAAACAAATATGTATACACAAACACACACACATATACACACATATATATACACATACAATCTTATGTATGGATGTCATTGTGTACTGTCGAGTTGGAACCAAACCATAGCTGCACCTTTGGCGGGTTTTCAAAGGCAATTAATCACACGGGAGGAGATTACCTAACTTCCTTCCACAGAGCAGCTGTTGGATTTGAACCATGTGCCTTCAGGATTGCAGTGCAGCTTCTCGCCACTTGGCCACCATAGCTCCATATATATGTATATGTATGTGGACGTGTATATGTACACACATGCTTATTTCTTAATGTAAAGCTATCTTTTATTATTAGAAAGCTACAATTGCAGCCATTCTGGTGGGTATGAAATGGTTTCTTTTTTACTTGCATTGCTCTAAACACTGCCCCATTGACTGCCAAAAGAACAAACATACATGCCTTGGAGAAGGTGCAACCTGGGTGCTCCTTAGAAGCCAGGACAGTCAGCTTACCTACTTGGAACAGGTTCTTCGGAGGGGCCAGTCCTTGGAAAAGAACGTCATACTCGGAAGGGCTGGGAGTTAGCAGAGGAGAGGAAGCCCCTCAGTGAGGTGGATTGACACAGTGAGGGTAACAGTGGGTGGAGCTGAGATGATGAGGTCGGCACAGGGTAAGTGCAGTGTCCAGCTCCATTGGTCAGGGGGTCGCGATGGGTCATACTCAACAGTCTGGCACCTAACAGCAGCAATAGTCATGACTAATGGGAGCTCTGGCGGCTAAGGAGCTGCACTGCCAACCCCAAGGCGGGTGATTAGAATCCACAAGGGCTCTGCAGGAGAAAAATGGGCAGTTTCCTCCCGTGCAACATCCAGTCTCTGAAAACCCACTGGAGGCTCAGCTCTGTGTTCCTACGCAATGGCGCATTACAACAACACTAATGGTTCATGGGAGCCTTGGTGGAACAGTGGTTAAGCACTTAGCTGCTTACCCAGAAGGCAGGGGGTTAGGACTCATCACCAGCGCCCAGGAGCTGCCTGCTCCTGTAGAGATTATGAGCTGGGACACGCTGTGAGGGAGTTCGGCTCTGGCCTGGGGTCACTCTGATTTGGAGGCAACTCAATGGCACACGACAGCATTGTGTGCTGACCACGATTCTGTATGCTTGTCAGTCACTTACATAATCCTTGGAAAAGTATCTCTTACGTATTTTGCCCATATTTAAATCGGGCTGTGTTGTTTGTCTCTTTATTGATAAGTTGTGATAATTCTTTATGTATTCTAGATACTAGACCATTTTCAGACACATGATTTGCAAATATTTTCTCCTTTTTGGGTTGTTTTTCCACTTTGTTGATTGTCTCCTTTAAGATATGAAAACGATTTTCATTTTAATGTGATTCTGTTTATCTATTCTTTTCTTGCTTGTGCTTTCAGTACTTTATTAAAAGCTGTCACCTAATACAAGGTCACAAGGATTTCTACCTGCTTTATATTCTAAGTGTTTATAGTTTTGCTCTACTTGAGCTGTTTGAGTTTGTGTTCTGATATGGTGTGAGATGAAGGCCCCACCTCACACGAGTCTACGTGGCTTTCCAGTACTCCAGCATCGTTTGCTGAAAAGACAGTTGTTTCCCTGTTGCATGATCTGATCAGGCCGCCATTGCTTAAAATTTGTTAATTGTAAACATAGGAGTTTGTTTCTGAACTTTTAATTATATCCCATTGCTCTGTATTTCTATCTTTATGTCAGTACCAAACTATTTTTCCTGGTTAAATGTCTCTGAAAACCCACCAGAGGGTCAGCTATGAGTTGGTTCTGACTTAATGACACACAACATCATTTTGTGTTTTGTTTTTTTCACTTTATAAACCTTTGCAGCGCCATCATTATCCTCACTTTACAGATGTAAAAGCCAAAGCACAGAGAAGTCAATGTTTTGCCCAGGGTCTCCCAGCTAGATGTCAGAGCCAGGTCCTGAACTCCGGGGTTCCTCTGCCTTTCACACCTGCCCGTGGTGCTCTGATATTTCTAGAATGTAAGTGCATGCAGGCAAGAACCTTCCCCATCTTGCCCCTGCTCCGCCTTCAGCCCTGGAACAGGGCCCTGACCACAGGAAGGAGCTACTCTGTGAATATTTGTGGGCTATAAGAGTTCCCTGTTTGGAACCAGGTGAGCAGAAGCTGTCTTGCGTATGTCTCCATCAAGAGTTTGCGTGCACAAAGGCGGCTCTGAGAACAGGGACTCCTCCCAGGCCTTGGAGGGCGCAATGTGGCCGGAACCACCACCCAAGCCTAATTAGAGGCATTAAGTGCCTGCAAGCCTCTGCCAACTCAGAGTGCCCGCCTCGGCGTCCAGGGCATAGAGAGGTTCTGCCCAGACGAGGCCACTGCCCAGGGAGAAAGGCCTGACTCCACTTGGGTGAGGCCAGAGAGGGCACCTTGCCACCCCCTTGCCTGGCTGTGTCCAAATGTCCACATCTTGAAAGTCACGGGAGACACGGAAGGGTGCTTTGTGACAGTTTAAAGCTTGGACACAAGAAAGGATTTGGGAGTTGCCATTGTGACCTTGATCTTGGGTTGTGGTCCTGGAGACCCTGGTTCGAATCCCAGCCGCTGCACTCAAGCCGCCTTGTGACTCTGGGAAATTACTTGCAGCCTGAGTTACCATGTGTATAAAAATAGGGATAATGCCATCTGTGAAAGTGAGCATGCAGACTGGTGGGGAGTGAATGGGCTGCTCCCAGGCCTGACCTAGTGCCCTCAAAAACTGCCCCCTCCACCCTCCCACCACAAGTGGGTTCCCAGAGAGACGCAAGACCTGTGAAGAGTGCCACCAGGCAGGGTGTGCTTATGCCTCAAGTAGGTCACCTTTCCAGGCAGTCAACTTTTTCCTGCTGTTGCTGACCCAGAAACAGCTGGGGAGGCTGCAGACTTGGGGGTGGAGATGCTGATGGAAGGAAGGGTTTAGGATGGCTTTGTCCCTGCCCTGCTTTACTCCTCCCATCTCATGGCGGGTCTCAGTGATGGAGGTGGGTGGAGGTGACAGATTTAACCATTGGCTTCAGGTGACTTCTCCCCAGAGAATCTATGTCTTGGGGGTCCTGGGATTGGACTCTGAAAAGTTCTTTTGTAATAAGCTCCTCCAACTATTCAAATGCAAATATTTTTTTTGTTTTCTTTTTTAAAAAAGTTTATTTTATTATTTTTGTGTGTACCATCAAATCAGATCTGACTGGTACAGGAGGAAATTGCCCCTCCTTCCCCGGCAGAGCATCTAGTGGATTCAAACCCTGTGCCTCTGGGATTGCAGTGTAGCTTTCTTGCCACTAGGCCACCAGAGCTCCCCTCAAATGCAAATCTTCAAACTATCTTCTGAAGGGTCTTGGGGAGGGTTCTCCTCCCTGCTCTGACTCTGGTTCTGGGCCGGCCTGAATGTTTCTTCCCATTCCGCTTTGTTTCCCCTGCGGTCTGATTGCAGAAGGTCAACCAGAGGCTACTGCTATTCCAGAGTGATTCCATCCGCAGCCCTTCTCTCCCATCCTACTGCCCTCCTCAGCCCCACTCCTCTCCCCACCTTGATTTCTCCTCCAGAGTCTGTTCTGTCCCTCCTACCACCAGCCTGAGCCAACTCCAGAGTCAGCACTCCCCCCCTTCCTTGGCTGGGCCCTGGACAGAGCTGCAAGAGGTCCACCCACACTCTGCCTGGGGACACCCCTTCTGGAGGTGAGGGGCAGGCAGCCAGCCTGGTACTGGATGGGAGGAGGTGGCAGAGTTGAGGTATGACCAGAGGGTAGGGCTGGAAGCAGGCTGGGCCAGCTCTGTTCCATGCACAAGCGTGCGCAGGATGCCATGTGCTATTTTTACTTCTGCCAAGGAAACAGCATGATTTATGTGAGGCCTGGTCCCCTCCAGGCTGTGTTATAAATACACCCGGCCCCAGGTTCTGGTGTGCTCAGAGAGAAAGGCCCCAGCCCTGTCTCACAAGGCCTCTTTCCTGCCACTGCCCTCTCTCTGTCAGCAGCTCTGCACGTGGCCTGCTTTCCTCTGTGTCAGTGTCCTCCTTAGTGGTGCAGCTATCCCATCATCCGATACTCTGAGGAGTGACAGCTGTCTGCAAGCTGTATTTAATGAGATTACGGTGGGGAGTGTCACCCTGACTCCAGAGACCAGGTCCCTGGTGCCGGTACATAGATTCTGACTCATGTTACAGAGCAGAACTGTGCCCAGAGGCTGTGACGTCTCAGAAGCACGTGGCCAGGCCTCTCTTCCTGGGTGTCTCTGGGTGGGTTTGAACTTTGAACCTTTTAGCTAGTAGTTAAGTGCTGAATAAGTTGTTACCTATCGTGAAAAGATCGTGGTTGTAGGGCCTAGTAGAGCTCCTTACCGGCTTTGGGATCCTGAACAAGCCCCTTACCTTCTCCAATCCTTGGTTTCTAGTGGTGTGTTGACATGCATGGCACACAGGCTAGTCTGGAGGTCATCTGACGAGGAATGTGGTCATCAGGCAGCCCCTCCGACGGTGTCTTCTTCCCCTGGAGAATGGGACGCAAGTGCGATGCTCATAGAAAGTCCCCACTCAGGAAGGAGGCAGAAGGTTTCTCAGGGCCTCCTGGGACACCGACTTCCTCTGTTCTGTCACCCCTTCATAGACTCAGAGCCCAGAATGGCCCCAGGGTTCATTTAAGTCCACTACTCGTCAGCTGTTGCCACAGTATTGCTGTGGAGTCAGAAGTGACCCGTAACTGACCCATCAGTGGATTTTCAGAGGCAGTAAATCGCATGAGAGGAGATTACCCATCCTTCTCCCACGGAGCAGCTGGTAGATTGGAACTATCTGCATTTGAGTTGGCAGCACAACTCCTTACCTGTGAGCCTGCCAGAACTCCTATTGGTATAACAAACCACCTGAAAACCTGAACATTTAAAACAGCAAATGTTTATTTCTTGCTGAGGCTTCTGTGGGGCAGCTGGGCTCGACCGCCTAAGCCATAGTTGGGTCCAGGACTGCTCCCTGCCGTCTTCAGCCTCCTGGGACCAGGAGGAAAGGCTGAGCCTGAGGCCAAGCCCAATGAGCAGGTGCATTCAAAGTCCCCCTTGAAGGCCAAGTCCAATGCAGGTGGGAGCACCAGCGGTGCACACACACACACACCCCACCTCGTCAGAGCTGAGTGTGCGGGCAGGGGGATGTTACAGGTTACAGTGTTGTGATCTAATTTACAGATAATCTAACTCCTGGTTTTCTAACTCTGCCCTGCACAACCTCAGAGATGCTTGGAGATGGTTGAGGGCAAGGGCAGGAAGGAGCCGCTGGGAGGTATCATCCATCGGCTCCCGGTGACACTCGGGGTTTTCTGTAAGGTGTGGGCATGGGGGACAGTGTATTTAATTATTCATGTGTTTTTATCCTCTTGCTTTCCTAAGCCCCAGGCCTCTGTCTGCTGTGCATGGGGGAGGCCAGGATTTGTTACAGAGGAAGGCAGAGAGAAGAGACAGGAGTGGACTTGGAATTTTGCTAAGTGATTAAGAAGCGTGAACTCAGGGCCAGTTATCTCCCACTTGAACGCACCAAGGTGCCAGCTTGCCATAGACCATAGGATTTTCCAGAGTTTATTCTGAGAGAAGTGATGCAGGTAAGCAGAGGAAGAGAGGACTAACCTCCCTGAGCTTGGGATTGTGGGGAGGGGAGAAGAGAGAAGGGGTGGGATTTCAGGGCCCCCTCTGAGCTCCTGCAGGAGGGGCAGTTGTGAGAGGCCAGCGGAGAAGGCTTCCATGGACAGGGTTCTCTTGTCCTGCCGTCCACCAGACACTGGGGGAGACCCTGAAGCTTGCTAGTGTGTCCTGAGCTGAATGGCACACCTCTCAGCAGAGCTGATGGCCATTGTTGACCGGGAAGCCCTGACCAGGAGCAATGCCAGGGCTCTCTTAGCCGACCCAGCGGGCAGTTCTGATGAAAGCCCAGCGGGGACGGCCATGCTGGGGAAGGTGCCACCCGGGGCAACATGCCTGGCCAGTATCCTAGAGACTGACAAGGCACAGCCTGCAGCTGGGACCCTTCACGCTTGGCTCCATCCCCAGCACCAGGCTATCATCTTTGAGAAGGAAGACTCTGCAGTAGTTGGTTTATTTTCAAAAGGGCTTTGGGAGTGATCTTATCAGAAATGAGATTTCCTCCCTCACGAGCTCACAGGGGGGTATCTGGGAAGCAGGCCAGGTGGGCTCCGACACAACAGGGAAATTGCATTGTCTGTCCTCACCTGGACCGTGTGGTTGTGGTGGTTGTTTTGAGATGCTGTCATATCTGTTTCACCTCCCAGCTACCCTGATACAGTGGGGTCCTGCCCCTACTCCTGACCTCCGGCCCCCTTAAGCCGCCATTGCAGTCACTGTGCCCATCTGTCTTATTGAAGGTGGACTTTTTATTTTTTTTTAATTATTTTTGTGTGAGTGTACCGTCAAATCACATCTGACTGGTACAGAAGGAGATTGTCTCTCCTTCCCCGGCAGAGCATCTGGTGGATCCGAACCGTGCGCCTCTGGGATTGTAGTTGCAGCTTCTTGCCACTAGGCCACCAGAGCTCCCCTGAAGGTGGACTTTTTCATTGATCCCTGCTTTACCAAGCGTCATGTCCTTCTCCAAGACTGGATCGTCCAGACAACATGTCCAGAGTACCTGAGGCAGGGTCTAGCCATCCTTGCTGTGAAGGAGCATTCCACCCATCTTTATTCCAATACATTTGTTTCTCTGACAGTTCATGTGTTCAGTACTTTTCACCAACATAGTTGACCCACCGTATCCGTTCTTCCCCAGTCTCTCTTGTTCACTGCCAGCTCTCACACGAATCTGAGCCCATAGATCACCCTGAAGGCAGAGTATAGTTGCCTCATAGGGTTTCCAGGGCAACAAACTGTTGTTGAAGTGGACTGCCACGTCTTTCTTTTGCAAAGCAGCTGATGGGTTTGAACCACTGACCTTTCGGTTAACCGTGGAATGCTTCACTTCACCACCACCAGTACGCCCTGTGCATGCCTGTGAGGTGACAGAAAATCCAGTGGCTTGAGTCAAACATTCCTTAGTCCTCAAATGACATTTCGGCCTTTGACACTTTGAAGGCACTGTTCCCAGCACCTCATCTCATTCCTCGGCTGCTGCTTCCGTCACAGCTCCAAGGAACCTGGAATCCTTGGGAGTGGCGGTCCTTGTTTGTCACACCATCACTTACCGGTCTGTTTGTGAAGATTTTTGGTTTTACTCTGTATGAGGAGAAATGTGGCATCAGGGTTGGAGAAGACTTACCAGCAATCTGTATTACAACCCTGCTTGCTGAAACTGAGGCGGACCTGAAGTGCTTGCTGCAGAAAGTCAAGGACTGCCCCCTTCAACATGGATTGAAGCTCAACATCAAGAAAACAAGGATTCTCACCACAGGGCTGATGTGCAGCATCATGATAGATGGAGAAGAGACTGAGATTGTAAACCGCTTTAGTTTGCTTGGCTCCACAATCAACACTCTTGGTACCGGCAGCCAGGAAATTAAAAAACTTATTGCATTGGGAAAAAGTCTGCTGTCAGAGACCACTCCAAAGTACTGAAGAGCAATGATGTCAGTCTGGAGACTAAGGTGCACCTGATATATGCCATGGTCTTTGCAGTCACTTGCTATGCATCAGATAGCTGGACAATGACTAGGAATGTTAGAAGGAGAATTGATGACTTTGAGCTGTGGTGCTGGAAAAGAGTATTGACTGCTAAAAGAACAAACAGGTTCAACCTGGAGAGGCTTAAACCAGGCTGTTCCTTGGAGGCAAGGATTCTGAAGCTTTGTCTGATGTACTTTGGACATGCTGCGAACAGGGACCAGTCCTTGGAGAGGGATGTCATGCTTGGGAGGGTGGAGGGACAGTGAAGGAGAGGAAGATCCTCTATGAGATTAATTGATTCAGTCACTGGGATAATGGGGGTAGGTATGTCGGAGACAATAAGATTGGCACAGGATAGAGCAGGGTTTAGGGCTGTTGTACATAGAGTTGCAATGAGTCACAGGTGGCTTGACGGCACATAATAACAGTAGCATGCTCTGTATAGGGAGCTCCGGTGGCCTAATGACAAGCTGCTCTGCAATCCCAAAGGCACACGGTTTGAAGCCACCAGCTGCTCTGTGGAAGAATCTCCCATGTGATGAACTGCCTCTGAAAGCCTGCCAGAGGGTCAGCTATGTGTCAGTTCCGACTCTACAGTACACACCTACAACAACAATGCTCTGTATACCACCTGGAATATAGAAGCCATGGCATTGATTAGATTCGTTAACAACCCTCTGTTGAGTTGTAATGAGAGGAGACTGCCTCTCTTTCCCCTTTGGCTGGTAGATTGAAACTGTTGCTGCCTTTTGAGTAGCAGCTGAACTCATAATGCACTACCCTCCCAGGGGCCTTTTTTTAGGGAGTAGAAATGGTTAACTTTGCAACCTCTGGTGGCCTTGTGTTAAGAAGCCACACTACAATCCTGAAGGCACACAGTTTGCATCCACCACCTGCTCCTCAGGAGAAGGATAGGAGTTTTATACTATTAACTGCCTCTGAAAACCCACTGGACGGGCAGCTGTGGGTCAGTTCTGACTCGACAGCACACAACAACAATAGCAACATATGTTTTACATTAAGATGGGCCAGATGCAGTTTTTTTAAATTTCCATGGATTATATTTTTTAAAATGGGTTTTGAAAAGTACTGCCTCTAGTCTCACTTTGTAGGGAGGGGAGGACGTGTCTGGCTAGGTCCCTGAGCTGGGCATCTGCACCTGTCCGGGCCACGCCTTCCATGTGCAGGGAGGGAGGACGCTGCTCTGTGAGGTGACCGCTGGGTGTGGGGCAGCACACGCTGGGCACTGCCTGTACCCCAGCGGCCTTGCCAGGAGAGTGGGTCCACAGTGATTGGAGCCTGTTTTTCTGTGCCTCCCTCCATTGCTGGCTTAGCTAACAGCTGTTTCCCAAGGCTGAGACCTCTCCCTCCTCCCTTCGCACTCCTTCCTCCCCCTGCAGAACCAGGACCTCTGCAGCCCTGCTGGTCAGGGAGCTAGGTTTCTTCTAATCCTTGGACCTTTCTTTGAACAGAACTCACTGCCCAACCTTCAGACCCAGGGCTGGTCTAAGCTCTCCACATCTCCCTTCCTGTGCTGCCTGCTCGGACTCACCCATCCCTCCCCAACCAGTCTTGCCCGATGTCTGTTCCTGGCTGGAAGAAAATACTAAAAATGGGGGTAGGCACCAGGTCAGGGAGATCACAGGGACCACACACCTGGCTTCCATCAGCAGGAATGTCAGGTGGTGGAGACCCAGCCATATGGGTCCCTCTCTCCTCAGGGCTCTGGGAAGAGTGTGGAGTGGGTGTAGTTCTAGACCCAGAAGACCAGAAGCTGAGAGAAGGGACAGGCCAGGAAAGGATAGATTCTGGTTCCCAGAACCTTCTACTCCCATGCCCAGCCCCAACCGTGTTGTTCTGGCCATGGGAATGGCCATCTCCATGGCCCAGCTCCCCAGGGCACTGGCTGAAAGGGGCCTCTCTACAGCCAGTCTCCTCTCCGATAGTGATGCCATCGGATGCGGCTCGGATCCCTGCTCCCAGGGCCAGCCCTCACACGATAGGACAGAGTGCCCAGTGTGGCCTCAGAGAGACACGCATTTGGAAGACATTGTCCCAACTTCAGAAGGAACCCTGCTGTTTAAATGTCAGCATCTTACATTGGAAATATGTCTGTTCTTTTATTATTATTATTATTATTATTATTATTATTATTATTATTATTATTATTATTGCCCAGTTGGTGTAGAGTGACTGGATCAATGCACCTGTGGCCAATTCGGTTCCTGGTCACAGGAAACAGAGCAGAGCTGGGGTATTTACTGGAGGTGAATCCTCACCAGAATAGCCGATGAAACCTGATTAAACCAGGCGTTTAAACAGAAGCCGTCAGCTGGATGTGAGGACAGCTAGGAAGGAGCAGGGCAGGGTGGTGAGTGGGGGGGGGCAATCAGATGCTCTTCCAGCCAAGTTCTCTGTGGGGTGTCTGTGGGGCTCCCAAGAGGAGACAGACATCAGATGACAATGGGATGTGAGAGTCCCCGAGGGCAGGGCAGGTGAGAGGGGGATTTGGTATCTACTGGCGCACAGAGACAGATCACTGACGGATGGGGAAAAGGGTGCCTTCCTCCTGGTGGCTAGAGAGTCTCTCAGTGAGGGACACGGTAAGGAAATCTGAGCCCTTCTGGGAAGGTGGGGAGATCCCTGCCCAGAGTGTAAATTCCATGTGGACGGAAAACTTGTCAGTGGTCCACAGGGCTCCGTGGACAGGTCAAGACGGCACGATGAGTCCCAGAAAGACTGGGGGAAGGAAGATGTGAGTTGAGACAAGGAGGTGAGGAGGGAAGTGAGGAGAGAGGCTCCAGGTGGAGGCCCTGCTGAGCCACTGAGGCAGAGGGTCTGTGTCTGTAAAGGAAAACCAGCTGGCCCGGAGTCGGCTCTGACAGCGTCCTTGTAAGTCAGCGGAGGACTGGGCCAGGGTGCCCACTGGGTGATTTTTGGGGAATGGATTGCTAGGCCTTTCTTCTGAGGCCTCTCTGTGTGGGGGCGGCGGAGCGCTACAGCCTTCCCATTAGCAGCCCAGCCAGTTGTGTGGCTCAGGGATGCCCATGTGTCTGAGGGACCCACAAAACCTCCTCTCACCAAGGAAGCCCAACGGTGTATGAGGGCTGTGGAGAAGGGTCACCACGAGGCTGTCAGGCTGAAGGAGGCTGATCGCAAGGCAGTGAGGACAGTCGGGGGTGCATGTCTGCATGAAGCTATGGTGGAGAGAAGCAGAGAAGTATAACTAAATTGTGGAATCTACTGGAGCAGATTTAGAATTTCATACCTCACTCACTCACTCCCTAGCTGCTCAGGTGGCCTAGTGGTAAGAAACTGTGCTGCAATCCTAAAGGCATGCGGTTTGAATCCAGCAGCTGCTCCATGGAAGAAGAACGGGCAGTCTCCTCCCGTGTGACTCACGGCCTCTGAGCAGCCCCCGGACAGTCAGCTGTGGGTTGGTGCCGACCCAGTGGCACAGCAACTACAGTTTGCTCACTCTGTGCGTGAACCTGGTGAGAGTTTCAAGCTGGAGGCCCAGCTGTAAAAATGGGGATCATTTTTCCACCACTAAAGTGATGGGGGAGCATTGTGTTATAAGTGGTGCCTATACATGGAATTGCCATGACCCGAAATCAATGTGGTGGCAGCTGACACCCCTAGTGCCCATTCCCCTGCATTTTCTAGGGGGAAGGACACTGACCAGCTGACTGGAACACACAGCTTTGACACTCCAGGGCTTCCAGGGCTGCTGGAGGGCGAGTCTTCCCTCACCTCACCCTGCTGTGCCCAACACTGGGATGAAGCCGGTCTTCTTTGATGGCTCAGGGCGAGAGTAGCCTGCTCTGGGGAGCCTCCTCAATGCCTCAAGTGAAGAGGGGCACCTCTTAGTCCCTAATGTACTCCTGTTAGCATCCCACATGATTCATTAGAGTATATATGTTTGAGGGCTTGTGTTTTGTGGGTTTTTTTAGAGTATATGTTTGTTCTATTGCTTTGGGCAACTGCTGCCAGGGACATCTTTAAGGGGCTTTCAAAGAGCAAGGATACCAGTTTCAAGAGTAAGGTGCATCCAATCCAAACCATAGTAGATTAAAAGAACAAACAACTCTGTCTTGGGGGATGTGCAACCACAGTGCCCTTTAGAGGCAAGGATGGTGAGACTTTGTATCACATCCTTTGGATGTTCGGAGGAGCCAGTCCTTGGGAAAAGACACCATGCTTGAAAAAGTAGAGTCGACAAAAGAGAGGAAGATGTGCAACAAGATTGACACAGCGACTGCAATGGTGGGCTTGAGCATGGGGGAAGTGATGCTGCTGCTGCCGGATAGAGAGGGTCTGATCCACTGTTCACAGGGTCCCTGGGGCAGCTCAGTGGCACTTACCAACAGCAGTGTGCCTTAAAGGAAAATGACTGTGAGGTACCAGGAAAGGCTGAAACTCCGCGGGACCAAAGTTTAGAACACACTGAGGACACGGCGGCCTTTACTTACACAAATAGGTATTAACGGTTTTCCTTCTAATGTGAGTGAAAGTTTGAAGAACAAATTGGTTTTCCACTCAGCAATTCATGCACATCATATTTCATGGTGGTTGTGTGCCCTCGAGTTGGAGCCAATCCATTGATGACCCTCCAGCCGATTTTCAAAGGCAGTACATCACCTCTAAGTGTGAGGAAGGTGCCACAGTGCCTGTCTTCCTCCCACAGAGCACCTGGTAGGTTCAAGGCTCATACCTTTGGGTTGGCAGCACAGTTCTTTACCGCGAAGCCGCCAGAGCTGCCTCATGTTTCAGTACATGGACTACAATCCCCACATTGTAACAGCATCTTCCCAGTTCCTCCTTACATATCCTGTTTCCATTCATCCTCCTTTCCTTGCCCTGTGTGCCTTCTGAGTTTTGTCTTTTTGCAAATGCTGCCACTCTGATCCTGAATGGTTGGGTTTCTTTTTCAAGAGTATGTGCCTCACTGGTGTTACTGGTCATCTTGGAGACCTGTCTATTGTTCGGCCAAAGGTTGACTCACAGGTGATTTCAGTGTCAGACTTGAAGAGGGACCCCGGGCCATCATCTGAAGGGTTCTACAGTCTGTCAGACCAGCAGACCTGGGCTGCTTTATTCCTTATCATTTTGCGGCACATTTTCCTGCAGATGTTACAATGATGATGCAGATGTTACAATGTCAGAGAGTAGTCAGCAGGGCTAGCCAGGCACCATCTAGTTCTTCTGGGCTTATGGTCATGGAGGCAGCTTTTCACCCAATCCATTAATCCTTTGCAATTGGAAATGCATTTTTATTGCAAATAATTCTGGCAAGAGATTTTTTTCATTACCACTGATCAAATAATATATGTTATTGAAATGTTAAAATTTCACATATCTAGAAATCTCAGCCCCTCCTCAAACTCATCTTCAAATCTCACCTAGGAGAGGCATTTCTGGAAAACACACACAGTCTCCCATGACAGGGACTGTTCAGTATGGCCCAGGACAGGGCAAGCACTTAGCAAACAGTGTTTGGTTTGTAAAGTAGAAGATGTGGCAGGTGAGGGCCTTGGGGACAGGGCACAGGTGGGGATCCTGCAAAGTAGCAGTTCAGAAACTGACCCTCCCTGAAGGTTGTGAAGTGGACGCAGCCAGGTTTGAATAGACAGACGGATGGGGTATCTCTGTGGGGAGGGGGCTTGGGACCTCCTTTGGGAGAGAAAGAAGAGGAAAGTATACAGGTTGTTGTGTCTGCCTTCACTCCACATTCCCTGTTCCACGCCCTTCTCTCACCGCCCCCCCCAGGGAAGGGTAGGTAGGGGGCTCAGTGAGAAAACTCAACCCTGCAGGGGAGCTGAGGGTCCCACCTGCTCACTCCCCTCATGCTACAGAGAAAGCAACGGTTCAAGCTGAGGAAGTGAACCTTCCCCGGCAATGGGAACCAGGAAAGGAACTTGCTGTGTGATCCCAGTCTCAACTACCAAATGAATGTACCATGCTGGGCACCGGGGACCCAGTGCAGCTGTGGAAACCGAAGCCATGGGAGCAGCCTGTCCAGGGTCGGGCAGTAGAGCAGGATGGGAAGTGGGGACGCCCTGCTGGCAGCCCCTCAGGAGCCCATTGTTGCAGATGGCACTGCCCACAGCCATTTCCATCTCTGAGGTCACATCCTACGGAGTGGCTTAGCTGGGACAGGAGCCCGCTCTGCCTGTCAGTGGGTCCTCTCAGCCTGGGGAACTCCTGATGGGGTCAGAGCCTCCTGAGTTTCCTCTGGGGACAGACCCTGGATGGCGGGGTGCCCCACCACAGCCCCTGGGTGGAATGACCCCAGTCCTCCAGCAGAACCTGCTCCCCCAGGGGTGGATGGGACCACCATCCTGGCAGGAGGTGAGGGGGCTCAGCCTCCCTTCCTGCCCTGAGGCCATACTGTCCTGATGTAGAGTGAAAGGGGAAGAAAACCCCAGCACCCCCCTTTCTACCTCAGCCCCCAACTTCTCTATATTTGTTTATTTACCTTGGAAAAGGCCCCAAGGCCAGGCAGGAAATGGGCCAATTCCAGGAGGCTGGACGGGCTGGGGAACAAGGAGCCGCATTGTGCTCCCCGGCCGCTCCCCAGCGCGGGCCTGCCTGCCGGGAGCCCGGAGCAGCCCTGTGCAGGCCAGGCAGGAAGGAGGCTGGGCCGCCGGGCTGCCAGCACGCCCAGCCAGCATGCCCATGAAAAGGCTTCTGTGCTGGGGTGGGATGGGGGGCTGCTGTGCCTCAGTTCCCACCTGGGAGTGGACAGAGGCCTGCGAGGGCCAGGGCGGGATGCCTGCTGGGGAATGGCCCCTCACTGTGGCTTTGGGCCACCTGGTTCTTTCTCGAGGCACCGACCAGAGAGGACCAGGATGGAAGAGAGGCACGGGTGCTGCCTGGCCCCGGCTCCATCAGGGCAGATCCCATCCTCCATCCAAGGGGGAGCCCTGCCCACGGCCTCCCCATCCTGGGCCCCAGCTCCTGCCAGCCAAGCATACCCAACCTCAGGCTGCCCTGGCCCTGGGATGGAGCCAGCTGTAGTCAGAGTCCTAGCCCCACAGGGGAGGTCCAGGCTGCTCTTGGGGTTCCATGTCGTCATGGTGGCCACTTGGAGGGGTCAGCATCAGCCATGCTGATGCTGACCCCACCTCAGCCCTGAACATGTCCTTGCCCACAGGCGAGCATCCACGTAGGCTGGTCGTTCAGTCATCCCTTCTCCCTTTCTAGGCACACAGCTTCTAGGATGGCCTTCCCACCTAACTCCCTCCTTAGCCCCTCTGGTCCTTCCTCTAGCTGCTTCCAGAGTTCTCATCACAAATTACACGTCTAAATAGTCACTCTGAAACTTTTCAAAGACTTCCTGCTGCTTTGGGGTAAGGACACTCACGCCTGGCCCACAGTCCCCAGCCCTCTCAACCTCACACCCCAGAAGACCCCTGCTTGCTTTAGGTTCCCTTCACGGGTGTATGGGGGGTGTCTCCATGGTGAGATGGATATCTGTCACCCAGCTCCCAGGGTGGATGGACACACCCCTCTAGCTAGAAGACAGACTCGGGTAGCTCTCAGAATTACTGGGTAAAGACTTGGTACCACGCAATGTGTGCTACCTGGATGGAGGAACCCCCCAAAATCCAAGGGGTTCAAGATGCCACTTCCTTCCACGTTCTCCTCAAATGAACCTCTAACTTCATTCATTCTCTAAATCCAACGTAATTCTTTATGAGACTTAATAGTCTGACGAATAAATACAAGGTGTAAATACGGTCAACTGGAAGATAAAAGTTGTTAGGTGCTTGGTCTTCAGGTCACAGTGACCACACACAACAGAATGAAGCGTCCAGGATGCTGCCGTCCTCATGGTCACTAACTTCCCTCCTTTAAAAACTCCTTGCTGTCAAATTGGAGCTGACTTGTAGTAGACCCTCCTGTGGCTTTTTGGAGTCTGTAAATAGCTCAGAATTTAGAGCAGGGTTTAGGGCTGTTGTACATAGGGTTGCTATGAGTCGCAAGCGCCTTAACGGCACATAACAAATGCCTCAGGAAGCAATGACCCATCTTTCTCTCTTGGGTCCACTGGCGCATTTGAACCACCACCTTTGGTTCAGCAGTGCAACTCCCTACAGACCCCTCAGAGTTCAGTGGTTGTGGGGAGGAGAGTATCCAAGGGGACGAATCCCCAGGACAGTACAAGGCTGATTCCAGTTAGACTTTCCCTCCCCCCGTTTCACTTTGTTCTGCCAATTCCAACACCAGGCATCCCTCCCATGGCTCTGCTACCAGGTTCACAGGTTCGTTGCAGTGGCCACAGTGATGGGCTTTACTGGGGAAACCCCAGGCGGGAAATTGTCAGCATACAATCCCTCGATCAGGACAGCCTCTTCTCAGCTGCGCCTCTCTCTGAACCTCAGCCCAGCTTTGGGCTCTGCTCCGAGATTGGGCAACTGTTGGAAAGCCCTTTGAGTTCCACCAATTGTGTGTCATCTTGACTCCACAAGTAAGGCCAGGCCCAAAGGCTCATGGCTAGTTCTGTGGGTCATCAGGCTTGCTCGGCACTGGCTCGTACCCGTCCCTGGTTCTCTACCGCTTCCATGGCCATTCCTGCCACCGCCGCTGCTGTCTCTTACTCCACTTCTCCATCTTACCCCCTCTCAAGCAGGACTTTCCGGCCCAAAGGGTGAGCTGCAATCCATGCTGCTTTCTTGGTGCTGATGAGATTCACATGTTCTGCCTCTGAGCCTGTCCAGGTTCAGCCTGGCAGGATGAAAAATCAACCACATTAGTGATTTGCTTACCCATCTTACTCAGATATTTATTTCTATCCAAAAATGCATGTGTCCCCTTCTCTAAAAGATGCTGTTTAGCTTACTTACATTTTTAGCAAACTATCCGCTCCCCTTTTAGGGAAACTGTATAGTCGTACACAGCCATGAAAACGAACAGGTATGTCGTGGGGAAAGTGCACCCAGCGTGCTCTTTAGAGCATGTCTTTAGGAGAGACTCTTCCTTGGAGAGGGACATCATCCCTGGAACCGTAGAGGGTGGAGAAAGGGAGGAAGACCTTCAAAGTGATAGACTGACATGGTGACTGGAGCAAAAGTCGTAAGTGTGTTGGAGATGAGGATGGCACAGCATAGGACAGGATTCAGGTCTGTTGTTCATACTCCACCCGGAGACACCTAACAACCACAGCCACCACCCAGCCATGGGCAAGTTACACCCACAGTCTCTAACAGTCACACAGAACAACCCACTGCAGCAGAAGGTCTATTGCAGTCTGTTTCCAAGTGGTAGGCAGTGCCAGTCAGAGGCACCCTCTAGGCCCTGTGGACTCAGTGGTGGAAGCTGGAGATCATGATGGCTGTTGGAGCTACTGACTGTTTCCATGCCTCTCTGATTTCCTTCACCCTTCTTTGCTCCAGACTGGGACAAGCCAGTAGTTGCAACTTAGATGGCACCTCCCAAGCCTTTAAGTCCCCAGTCACTCTCCATCAAGGTCAAGGACAGAACATTGTCCCTGTGGACTATATTATGCTAATTGACCTTGATGTTGTTCCTCAAGACTGTCGTCCTCAGGCTCTGTGACCAATGGCTCACTTCCTTAGGGTATTTTGTTATGGTTAGTAAGTGTGTACAATGTCACACCTTGTTAGCTTTATTAAGTGTGTAAGTATTTTTGTTTTCTTTATGTTGAAATGTAATCTACCCTGAAGATTTGTAGTTTTTGAGCTTCATCAATGTCAAGGTTTCACCTAATAACAAAGTGGGGGGGAAGAAAAGAATAAATAATTACAAGATTGGGAGGTAACAAACCATGATGGAAGGATGTGACTGTGCCCCAGAAAGCAATTAAAAGGATAAGATATGGACATTTTTAAAAGAAGAGAATACTAGACACCAACCCAGGAGATCCCCATCCACATCACAAGAATAGAAAACAAGAAAGTTAGCGTACAGAAGAAGGAAATGAATAATTGTTCAGCTCAAAAGGCTTTGATGAGGACTGACCACTTTAGAGGAAGGGAGACTGGTCCATTTGGAACACTTGAAGCAAAGACAGGAGTCTGTTTCCTAGCAGAGCAGGAGGAAAGGTCACATACAAGGGAGGAGTGATGACAACAGTGGAAGCTGCATGACAGTCAGAAGGGCCTTCAGATTCTGAGGGGAAAGGTCTCACTCTCCAGTTGTCTGCCAAGCTAAGCTGTTAGTTACATGTGAGTAGAGAATCTTATCCTCAGTAATTCAGGGTCTCACTCTACTGCCTATGTACTTAAAAAAAAATTAACTATTTGAGTGAAAGTTTATACAGCTAATTTTTCTAGTCATACATTCAAACATATTTTTATAGTATTATAACAACAACACTTTCCCCAAATTCTCAATTCCATTAATCCTTTTCCCCTTACCCCTTCCTGCTTACTGAACTTTATCCTTGGGTAAATGCTGCTTTTCTGACCTGACCTTGTCTTCAAAGTCATGAATATGTACCTGATATTACTGGTCACCTTCTAAGTCTGTATGCTGTCTGGCTGAAAGCTAAGCCACAGGCGCGAGTTGCTTTGTTCCAGGTTCAGAAAGTGCCTAAGTGTGATTTTGGTAAGTAGTGACACTGGAATCTTAAAAGTTTGGGGTCTTAAAGGGATATGGTTTCAGGAGCTACCAGTCTCTGTCCAACCATCAGACAGACATGTTGCTAGGAGAGTCTCTTCCTTGGAGAAGGACATCATACTTGGAAAGGTGGAGGGTCAGTGAAAGGGAGGAAGACTTTCTTTTTTTAAAATTTTTTTTATTAAATTTTATTTTCATGAACATTTACAGATATTTTGGGTTTCCATTAATTCATTGTTGCACTATTTTCTCTACCCCCCCCAGTTCGTTCCTCTTTTTTTCCCCCCTGAAAGTCTTTTAATTGTCCAATTGCCACAGTGCTTGTCACAGCCAGTTCTGATTAATCTCCTTTGTCAGTGTATTCTTTGCCATTCCCTATCCCTCCTCCCTGAGAGAGACTTCACCCTGATTCATAAGAAAAAGGGGATGGCGTATTCTCTTAGCTACTTCCTGCTGAAAAGGGACGCTGTGGGTTTCAGGGTGAAGATCTTCTCTCACTACTCTAAAGGGCCCCTTTGGCAATAGGAAACACATAGACTGTTGGTGGAGATAGATTTTGAAATTTAGATGCACTGTTGTCAGTTGTGCTTAGCCGTACATGTTCATATCCTTGAAGTTGTATCATGGAAGTGTTGCAGCCTAGAAGACACAAATTTAACAAGTTAAAAGTACATGAGTCAAAAATTGAAAAGCAATAATATTCCAAGTAGAGGTTCTAACAGTGGCACCAGTCAAGTTACAGAGGAAAGGTAGTTCTTAAAAGAAAAGGCTTATTGACTAGCAAGGGAGGAAGACTTTCATTGAGATGAATTGATAAGGGTGGCGCAGAATAGGACAGAGTTCAGTTCTTCATCAGGTTCACACTGGACTCAACAGCACCTAACATCATCCATTCAACCAGTGAGCCTGACCTTTTTAATGATTTTTTTTTGTTTTATTCACATATCCCCCCAATTCTACCCAGTATCTATTATTATTATTATTCTTTTTGTGTGTCTGTGTACTGTCAAATCAGATCTGACAGGTACAGGAGGAGATTGTCCCTCCTTTCCCGGCAGAGCATCTGGTGAATTCAAACCATGCGCCTCTGGGATTGCAGTGCAGCTTCTTGCCACTAGGCCACCAGAGCTCCCTACCCAGTATCTTTTACTGATATTTCTTTTAGAGGAGTCACTGGTGGTAAGGTCATGGAGATCGAGGTTGACATGATCCATTTATGTCTTCTGTGTAAGATACAGTACCTTCTGTGTATCTTTTTTCCCTCTGCTCTCTTCTGGACAGGGAGAAGGTGGCCTAGATGGCTGCTCCCAAGTTTCTAAGACACCAGTCTCACTACTTACCAAAGTCGAGTGTAGAACATTGCCCTGGTGGACTCTGTCCTGTTACCTGATCTTGATGTTCCCCAAGACTGTGGTCCTGAGGCCCATGACCGGTGATTCAATCCCTCAGGGTGTTCTGGTTAAGAAGTTTCTGGAGAATTGCTCTTCGTTGACTCACTAAATTGAGTATTTTTTTTTCTATAATTATATTTTATTAATTTTCATAAACATTTACAGAGATTTTGGG
>NW_006399830.1:11943983-11962976 GCF_000299155.1 Elephantulus edwardii | reverse complement strand
CAAATAATCCGAATAAGAGATGAATCAGGTAACATCACAACAGACCCAACTAAAATAAATTGAGTATTTTTATTTTTATATTTAATCCATAATAAAACTAGTCTTTGAGCTTCGTCACTAAGCACTTCTAGGCCTCTTTATTTTCTGTAAGCAGGGTTCTGTCGTTTGTATATCATAGGCGGTTGGTGAGATTTCTTTCTTCAGTCCTGATGGCACATGTATAGAGTCCAGCTTCTCAGGCTTTTTTGCTGTTAGGTGCCTTCAAGTCACGTACAACTCATAGCGACCCTCTGAAAGACAGACTGAGCCCCGTCCTGTCATGCACCATTCTCATCCTCCCCGACACTCTTGAGCCTGTTGCCATAGTCACTGTATCAGTCTGTCTAGTTGAGAGTTTTGTTCTCTTCCACTGGCCCTCCACCTTTCCAAGCATGATGTCCTTTCCAAGGAATAGCCTCTCTCAGTGATCCACCAAGAATGTGAGAGGAAGCTTTGCCATCCTTGCCTTTAAGGAGCACTCTGGCTGCACTTCCTTCAAGATCTGTCTGTTCTTTTGGCATTCCTCTTCTCCAACACCACAACTCAAAGGTAGCGATCCTTCTTCTGTCATCGTCCACCTCTCAGATGCACAACAGGTGATTGGCAAGGCCATGACTTGAATCAGGCACACCTTAGTGTTCAAACTGACATCATTGCTCTTTAGGATTTTGGAGAGGTCCCTGACAGGAGACTTTTCCAGTGCTGTACTTCTCCTGATTTCCTGATTGCCAGTACCAAAGGTGTTGATTGAGGATCCAAATAAGATGATAGCATTGACAATTTCAGTCTTTTCTCCGTCTCTCAGGATGTTGCCTATTGGTCCAGTGATGAGGATTCTTGTTTTCTTGGTGTGGAGATGTAATCTATGTTAAAGGCTATAATCTTTGATCTTCTGCAGCTGTGATACACCCACTTCCTGATTTTAAGCTGTGTGTTGTTATGTGCCATTGAGTCAGAACCAACTCCTATCTGACCCTCCAGTGTGCTTCCAGAGGCTGTTAATTCCATGGGAGGAGATTTCCGATTTTTCTTCCATTACAGCTGGTGAATTCGAACCATGGGTCTTTGGATTGGCAGTGCAATTCCTTACCACTAGGCCACCAGAGCTTCCTAAACCATATGGTACCCCCTTGTTTTGATCTCATGACCACTTCTGTTCTATATACAGGTTCTTCCTGAACACAATTAAGTGTTCTGGAATTCACATTCTTCTCAATGTTATCCATACTTATTGTGATCTACAGTCATCTTTTTTTTTAATTAAAGTTTTTTCATTTTAATGAGCATTTAGAGAGATTTTAGGTTTCCATTCATTCATTGTTGCACTATACAGTCATCTTTTACATAATCAATGAAACATAAGTAATTTTTTTTCTGATATTCTCTGCTTTCAGCCAAGATCCGTCTGGTATCAGCAGTGATACCTCTGTTTCACAGCTAGTTCTAGACCTAGCTTGAATTTCTGGGTGTTTGCTGGCATTGTGCTCTTCCAGTAATTTTTAAATTATGTTCCGTAAGATTTTACTTGCATGTGATATTAGTGATAATTGTTTCATAACTTCGATATTCTTTCAGATCATCTTTTTTTAACAGATACAAATATGGATCTCTTGCAGTCAGTTGGCCAGGCAGCTATCTTCCAAATTTCTTGGCCTCAACAAGTGCATTCCTCCAGGGCTGCATCTGTTTGTGACACTTTCTGGTATTCTGTCAGTTCCTGGAGCCTTATTCCACAGGAGTGCCTTCAGTGCAGCCTGGATTTCTTCCTTCAGTACCACCAGCTCTTGTTCATAGGCTCCCTCTGAAATGGTTCAGTGGCAGCCAGTTGTTTTGGGTACAGCTACTCCTTGTGTTCCTTCCATCTTCCAACGCTCGTGCATCATTCAAGAGTTTGTCTGTAGGAAGTTTCGTTGTTATGGCTCGAGGCTTGAATTTTGTCTTCAGCTCTTTCAGCTTAAAAAACACCAACTGCCTTCTTCCCTTTTGGTTTTCTGACTCCAGGCATTTGCACATTTCACTATAATTGTGGGAGGAAAGACCTCCAATCTCCAGTTGTATTCCTAGCCAAGCCGCTAGTCACATGTGGATTTCTTATCAGCCATTCAGGGTCTCAAAGTACTGCCCATGTACTTTTTTGAAAAATTGAGACTTGGATAGAAGTTTGCAAAGCAGATTGGTTTTCCATTCAACCGTTCACACACAATTATTTCTTATTATTCACTGCAGCAACCACAATGTACTTACTCTTCCCATTTCTTCCCTGTAATTCTCATTTCCCTTAATCCTTTTCTCCTAGCCCTTCCTGTCTCTTGGACTTTATCTTCAGGCAAATGCTGTTCTTTGACCTCACATAGCGAGTTATTCTAAGAAGTATGTGCCTCCCCATTGTTACTGGCCACCTTCCAGGTAGGTCTGTATGGTGTTTGGCTGAAAGTTGAGTGGCAGGAATGAGGTTTGTCCCAGGTTCTCTGAGCTCTGGTGGCCTAGTGGCAAGAAACTGTGCTATAGTCCTGAAGGCACGCAGTTCGAGGCCACCAGCTGCTCTGTGGGAGAAAGATGGGCATCTCCTTTCACATGATTAACTGCCTCAGAAAACCTGCCGAAGGGTCAGCTCTGACTCTGCTCAACAAGGCTGACTAAAGGCAGCGGTTCTGGGCTTCCACCCATCCCGATGGAATCGAGAAGCCTGGGCCTTGTTACGTTTTTTGAGTTTTGTTCCACATTCCCTCGTGCTCTAGATGTAAGCTTCTGCTCTGATTCCTTGTGGAGTGGTCAGCTGGGTAGCTGGGCACCATTTAGTTCTTCTGGTCTTGGGGACGTGGAATTTGAAGTGTATGTGAGCTGTTGGTCCTTTGAACTAAACATTTAAGACTAAACATTTTCAGCACGTCTCTGCTTTCCCTCCCTCCTTGTTCTGGACGAGAAGAGCCGGCTTTTGAGACCCTGTCTCGACCTGGCAGAGTGGGATGCAAAGCATTGTCTTTGTGGGCTGGGTTACGCACTTGATCTTGGCGTCCCCCGAGTCTCAAGGCCCCAGGCCTCATTCTCTCAGTGATTGGTTATGATTAAGGAGTTTCTGCAGCTTTGCCCTCTGCTGGCTGGCCTCCTGTGTGCTGCTCAGAAAGCTGTGGGATGATGGGCTTCTCTAACATGACAGGAGACTAAGGGAGCTCTCGTGGCTTCGTGTCCGGCATCGCGCTGTCCGCCCTGCAGAGCTGCTATGAGGCTCAGCTGTGAGTCAGTCCTGACTCAATGGTCCTCGACCACCACTGTGAGAGACAGTAACCAAGAACAAGGACACTGTGCCATCCAGCACAGGGACAAGATGAGCAAAGCCAGGAAGGTGAGCGAGGACGAGAGCAGGCAGGAGAGAGGAGCCCGAAGATACGTGCTTCCAAGAGAGCCTCTGCCAGCTGCTCAGAGCCTTTGAGAAGAATTAACAACAGAGTCAGAAAAATTAAGCCAATAAGGGGGAAATGAATGATGGCATTTCAGTCCAGAAGACATAAAAGCTGTAAGAAAACCCATGTAAGCATGCATGGCTTGACCGCGCTAGCCATAACACTGTAAAACCCTAAACATTCCTCCAAAGATGGTAATATAATGACATTAGCACGTTGGAGGAAGGGAAGCCGAAGGGAGGAGGTCATGAGAAAGCCAAACGCTGATGTCCCACCTCTATGTCTGTGGGCGGGGCTCACTCACAATTGAGTCCATTGAGAGAGAGCGATACGGGTATGTGTGGAAACATTACGGTAAACAGCAGAAGGGCTGAGTGTTTGTAAGTGGCCACCTCTGAGGTCCAGAGCGCTGCTCTTTTTCCTTTAAAGCTTCACAGAACTATTCAAATGTTTTTAAAACTTTTAAGTCCTGGGACCCAGCCATTCCACTCCTGGGGTCACACCAAAAAGACATGTTCAGGAATATTAATAGTAGCTTTGTTCATAATCACCCCCAAATGGACATAACAACCTGAATGTCCACCAGCAGAAAGCCAAGTAAACAATCTGGTTTGTCTGTGGAATGCTCCCCAGCGACAGAAAGCTGTGGTGAGCTCAGCATCGTGGGCGAACGGCAGAGACGTTGAGCCGCCCCGGAGCCACAGGCCGTCCTCCTGGCAGACGGAGAACGAGCACACAGGAAGATGGGCCAGAGCGGGGAGTCAGTGCCACAGAACCCTAAATGGCTGACCAGTAGTGGACACAGGGCCAAGAGGGGCCTCCTTGTCTTTCAGGGTGTCTAAACCCCCATTTCTTTCTTTCTTTATTTCTTTTTTTTTGGTGTGTATGTGTCTACCGTCAAATCGGATGTGACTGGTACAGGAGGAGATTGCCCTCCTTCTCCAGCAGAGCATCTGGTGGATTCGAACCGCATACCTCTAGGGATTGTAGTACAGCTTCTTGCCACCAGGACAGCAGAGCTCCCTAAACCCCTATTGCTGGAGGTTGTCAACGTTCACGGAGCACTTGAACCAGGAGGAGGCACTGCTGGGGGCGTGATAGTGACCTGGACCCCATCTCTGTTCTTGGGTTTAGGCAGCAGGTGATCACAAGGTAGTGTGATGGGGAAGAGGGGAGCACAGATGTTGGGGCACCATACTCAAGCTGGGGTGCAGAGCTGCTCCTTGGACTAGGTAATGCCCGAGCTGAGTTCCAGAGACCGAGTTTCCCACTTGGATGGGGGGACCTTGGAGAGGAGCAGCACAGGTCAGTGTGGCTGTGGTGCGGATGAGGGGTGACTACAGGGAGGAAAAGCATGGGGACCTGGGGGCGGGAGGTGGGGGAGCCGTCACAGGTCCATCTGCATCTTGGAAGAGCCCCTGCTGGTCTGAGGCAGAGGAGAGTGGGTGGGAGGGATGGTGGGGCTGGTGACTTGTAGTCACACCCTGGCCTCTTGGGCCACTTGCAACTCAGATCAGGTTGGGAGATGGGGCTGCACCACCCTGGCAACATGGGCAGAGCAGGGGAAATGCAGGGACGGGCCCTCTTCTAGGACCTGCAGCCCAGCCCCTCTCTGGCCAGTGTCCCTGGGACACAGTAGGGGTTATGGCAAAGGGCTATCTGTCCCCTCCAACCAGGGACTGACCCTTCACCTTGGCCTTTTGGGTCCTTCCAGGACCATGTTAAGCAGGATAGAACAGCTCAAGGCAGCGTGGGGTCAGCTGAAAGCTAGCCTGCCGGTCTCCCCAGGGTTTGGGATCGTCCAGTCAGCAGCCTCAAGAGGACCGGGAGTACCAGTCGTAGAGCAGAGGCAGACAGACAGAAAAGCGCACCCCAACACACACACCCTAGGACGAGCCCACAGCTGCAGGGCGGCCAGGCCCCTTGCTCAGGCCAGGCCTCTCGCTGGGCTCTCGGGGCTGGGTGGGGTGGCAGGGGCCAGGCTGGGGCCTCTTTCCTCTGCTAGCTAGGCAGCTGAGGTTATTTTTTTTTCTCCTGGACCGCTGCTGAATTTCCTTTGAGTTGGATAAATAAGCAGCAGGTTCCAACGTCAACGAAACAGGAGCTCAGGCTGCTGCACAAAAGCTGCTTTCAGGCGCAGTGAGCGCCTCCTGGCCTCCCCAGGCCGCAGGCTGGCCCAGTGGCCACAGCAGCACCCGACTGGACACCAGGCTGGGCTCCACAACGTGGGCACCCAAAGAAAGGACATGCGGGGCTAACCTGGCATCACAACGTGGGCACCCAAAGAAAGGACATGCGGGGCTAACCTGGCATCACGCCCCTGCCCAGCAGTGCCTGGCAGCCTCTCCCACTCCCTAGAGGCCACCCCCTGGGTTTGCTCTTTCTCCAGCATACTCTGGCTGTTCAGGGGCAGAGGGTCCCACCCGCCTTTAACACCTCTCCTTGGCTAAATTGTCACCGTGAGGCCCTGCTCACCACTGCTTTCTCTCTCCAGTGCACTTGGGATGGCTTGTCCTTCTGTGTCTAGAACCCTCTGTGGTTCCCACCTGATTCTGAGACCAGAGCCATGTATCTGTCACCTTCCCTGACTCCGTGGAGTGTCAAATGCTAGCTGACACAGTAGTGGTCACCATTCTGTGACTCGAGCTGTCCGGAGGGCAGGCACCGCATCCAGCCCAGTCTGTGCTGCCAGGGCCACAGGAGGCTGGGCCTGGGTCAGAGGCCGTTTTCATTGGTACATGTTCCTCAGTAGCCACAGGCAATCACATTAACATTCTGTTTATATAAAATACACGCAGATGACAATAACAGAGGACATTTTAGCCACCACCTGGGGACAGGGAGGGAGGGAGGGAGTGCACAAGAAAAACTTTAGGAATTATCAACAAATTCTCTTTTAAACCCAGCACTGTCATTTGTCTTTAGGTTGGTTGAATCTCTTTAAGCCCCAGTTTTCTCATCTAAAAATTAAAATCAATAATAACCACCATATCCTCCTGGGAGACTCCCGTAATTTCAGGAGCTTCTCATTTATGGCCTTTCAGACCCTGGGTTTGTAATTCTGCCAAAAAATTGTTAATTGGCTGCATTCTGCCCTGTGATTGGTCTCTTTTACTCATCTTGCTAGGAATAATCAATTTACCAGTCAGAGAGGAGGTATGTAAACCACCCAACAGGATTATGTGACTACTTGCAGTCCACCAAGGGGACTGGTCCCTTCATGGTCCTGCTGGAAGGCCATGCCTTAGAGGTGACCAGGAGTTTGCTTAGCTAAGTGGATAAGCCCAGAGAGGCGTGGGAAAGACAAGAGGGGACCTCAAGATCAGGAATTGCCTGGAGCAGAGCTATTTGGACCAGGAATTCTGAGGTGCCTTCTAATTGGCTATGATCTGGGCCAGTTAGCAACAGAGGGACTGAGAAAGAGGGGGCCTTGGGGGCAGAGAGGACTGATGGCGGAGAGCAGCTGAGAAAGTGGCCCCCGGAGGTGCTTCTGCACTGAATAAGGAAGGGAAATGTTCTGTTTTGGGGGTGCCTTCTAGACTGTGATCCTGAGTTACTCCTGTTCCAAGTTGACCCTGATACTACGCCAAAGTCTTTATCTTCCCTAGCAAACCACGTCTCTCTGAGTGTGGGTGTGAGTTCTGTGTGGCCATGGCAATGATAGTTGAACTCTGTCGGGAAGAGGAGAATGCTATGGGGGGAGTGGCTGGTGTCAGGAAGGATGAAGAAACTGAAGACCCACACCCTGTAGGAACCAGCTTGGCGCTGATCCCGATTTGTGCCCTTCGTGAATGTAGAAATTCATGGCCCCCTATTAAAAACCCCTTATGGGGTGCAGTTGTACTCTGACACATGCTGGGTCTCCAAGAGTTGAGGTCCACTCAGCAGCGACTTCACTGTGGCATATACTGGGATTCACATTTTAATGTGACTTCCTAATCAGATAGTTACATTTTAACATATTTTATTATTTTTGTGTGTACCGTCAAATCAGATCTGACTGGCACAGGAGGAGATTGCCCCTCCTTCTCCAGCAGAGCATCTGGTGGATTTGAACCATGTACCTCTGGGATTGCAGTGCAGCATCTTGCCACTAGGCCACCAGAGCTCCCTTAACATATTTTTAAAATATGGGCACTTCGTTGTACATAAGTTATGCCTCAATAGAGTTGTTATTAGGTGCTGTGGAGGCTACTGTGACCCACAGCAACCCTTTCAGCAACAGATCCAAACGTTACTCCATCCTCTGCCATCCGCAAGACCTACTCCACACCCAGGGCACTGTTGCAGCCCTGTGCTGTCCATCTCACGGGGGGCTGTTTGCTGACCTTTTCTCTTTCCCAGCATGACACCTCTCTCCAAGGTCCAATTCTAAGTATGAATGTATATTTGCAGCTATTTCTCCTCATTTTGAGTCTTGCCACATCAGTGAATGAAGGTCATTCATTGGATGAAAGCTGTATCTCTATCATTAGACTCGTTTTCAAGGAGGCAGGTCTTCCTCCCACTCTGAGGGCCTTTTAACCGAGGGGCTTGTCTACTACTGTACCCAGCAATGTTCTTCAGTTACCCAGAGAGGTGTTGAGGGCCTTTTATTTCAGAGGTGGATGGCCACTCCTGCTTCTTAGACTAGAAGCTCCACTGACACTTGTCTGTCCATCATGGATGACTCTGCTGGTACTTGAAATATTGATGGCATCTCTTCCAGCAACACACCAGTCACCACAGTACAGAAAAATGACAGCCCAAGTGGGAGATAGACCTCAGTAAAACCATATAAGAAAAATTAGCTTGGCAACAGTCCAGAATGAGAGGTGCATAGCAAAGTGGACTGGGGAACAGTATGGGGAGGGGAAAAATTATGCAACAATGAATTATTTTTTTAAAAAGTGAACTGGGGGTGGGTGGGGAGGAAAATGTGCAACAATGAGTGAATGAAAATCCAGCTTTGCAGTAAACTTCTGTTAAAATCTCAATTTAAAAAATTTAACGAAGGAAGGAGAGACCCTCAATGAGGTGGATTGACAGAGTGACTATAACAGTAGCCTTAAGTATGTCAGAGATGGTCAGGCGGACACAGGGTAGGGCAGGGTTCAAATGCATTGCTCCTAGGGTCACTGTGAAAACTGACGCTTGACAGGGACCCAGCAATCCAAATGCTTAGACTCCTATGCTATAGAAATATAACATAGTGAATACATCATGGATTGGCGAAACTTCTCTGTGAGAGCCAGGTACTAAATGGTTTTGGCTTTGTGAGCCATACGGTCTCTGTCACAAATACTCGATGAGCTGTTGACGTTCAAAGGCACAGAAACAAGACCTGAGCCAGTGAGCATGACTGAATTCCAGTACAAGGTTACAAAAATGGGCTGCATTTGTGCAGTGGGCCGTGGTTAGCCAAACCCGATTATAGATGGAGACCCATCTGACCGTAAGCCTGACCATGTATGTGTATATAACGCAAACGGTAAGACAGCCAGCATGTCTCTCCGTAAGGGATTAGCTGAATAATCAGTGGCAAATCCACAGTGTGGAAATCAAAGTTGGATCCTCATCTGTTGACTTGGAAAGAGATTAATACAGAATCCAATGAAGAGTTTTTCAGTTGTTTTGTGAAGTAAGAATGGAAGCATCTAGTACAGCCTTTCTGGCCCTGGAAGGGACTGCTGAGTCCACACCAGTATCTTCCCCACTGTACAGTGTGGGGCGTTTGGGCTTCTGTGTGCAGCTGTATCCAGGGCCAGACTTCCTCCTGCTCTCGGTGTGTGCACACCTCCATTTCCACACACTCTCAGGTTCCCACCCAGGCAGGTGAGGGAGGTCAGGGAAGGGACCAGGACCCGCTTTCCTAAGAGGAGTCCTGGACACCAGGGGAGGGCCCCCCAAATCCTGTTTACTTCCTCCCCCAGGGGAGCCCACAGGTCAGAAAAGGTCCAGCAAATACCATTCCCCTATCTCTGACTTCACTTGACAGTCTCTTCCAGAAGGATCTATTGCACCTTGCTCAAGAAGTTCAGCTTTTCATTCTGCAGAGTGAGCTCTGAGCTTGGGGTGTAGCAGTGGCAGAGGAGCATATCCTGCTACCTAACACTGCACACACACCCCGCCCCCAAAGCTCCCAGGCTGGTAGGGAGACAGGTACAGGTGAGGCGGGAGTGGTGGCTGCAGCCCCAGGGCTGCAGGAGCGTGGTAGGGAGAGAGGGCGGCCTGCAGGGGGCGATGCAGAGCAGAGTGGCGCAGGCCGGGAGAGGGTGCAGGGAGGAGCCTGGTGGGTTTGTGGGCGTGTCAGGGGGCTGCCTGGTGGGAACTGAGATTGGAGGGGTTGGTGAGGATAGAAGGGAAGGATGCCCTTGTCCACATACAGGAATAGCTCAGTGGTCCCTGGGAAGGAGGTGTGTCCCTCACCCTGGGACGAGGCGAGTGGATGGCGGTCCCTGTGCCTATCAGAGTGGGCTGGGCCCTGATGGCGCTCTCCTCCCCACCTGGCCTGTCCACTCCGGTCCTCCTCATAGTCTCCCTTTCAGCAAGGGCCTCGGGTATTGTCCTGCGTTGTAAAGAGGGGGAATCCAGTGACAAAGCCGCCTGGGTGGGCAGGCGGCAGAGAGGCCACCCCTCTCCCAGGCAGCATCTGTGTGGGGGAAGGGCGCTCCCACCCCACCCCCACCCCGGGCTCTCCAGAGCAGCTGTTGCTATGGCGACAGGCCTGGCATCCCACAGTTCCCAGGGCGCCCTCCCCTCTCCTCCCATGGTTGCCAGAGGAAGGGCCCGGGCTCCTCTCCACCCCTCTGGAGGGCAGAGAAAGCCAGGGGTGGGGGCCCCACTAGCCTGCTCCTCCCGACCAGGCAGGCGGCCAGCAGAAGGGGGAGCCTGAGCCCCCGCCTCTGATGACCCTTCATGTGGCGTGCTGGTGGCAGGGGCATACTTCACTGTCTGCCCTGCTCCCAGGCCCAAGGCCAGCTCCAGAGGAACCCAGCACTCCAGAGGTTCTAGAACAGCTGCCAGTGTTGGGGGAGGGGTAGAGAGTGGCCAAGGGGGCCCCCTGGGAGCATCTAGACTGTCCCAGAGAGGTAGGAGCTGCACCTTGGTAGTGACAACTCTGGGCTGTTGGGCAAAGCAGAAGGGGGAGAACAAGGCTCTTATGTGGGAGGGCTGAGGCTGGGGGCAGGACTGGGGATGAGAGAGGGGATGGGGTATGAGGTGTGGTGGGAAATGAAGAGGGGCAGGGCCAGAGGAGCTTGCACACACCCTGGGCAAAGGACAGCCACCCTGGGTGTGCGGGAACCTCATCCTCTGACCAACTGGTCAAACAAGGTCCCATCTAGAAAAGTGGCGGATAGCAGCCCTGATGTTGTTAGGTTCTGTTCTGACTTAGAAGAGTAAGAAGTTCCACATGGACTGACGCACTGCTGGTCCTGTGCAGGCCTCACCTGCATTGCTGCTGGGTCAGCTCACCTTGTTGAGGGGCCTCCTCGCCCTCGCTGACGCTCTGCCAAGCGTGGCTTCCTCCTCTAGGTCCTGGCTCTGTCTGATGGATGACCAGAGCACATGGGACGAGGTCTCACCATCCTTGCTCCTAAGAGGCCTTCCAACTCTGCTGCTTCTAAGGCAGACTCACATCCAGAGTTGATTCACTGTTTTTTTTCACCAACACTATAAATCAAATGTGTCACTTCTTCAGTCTTCCATGAGAAGACAGAGTAAAACATTATAATGAAATGTGTGAAGCAGTCAGCTGTGCGGAACATAAGCAGACCCCTGCTGTGGGGAGTCCCAGGGTCCCTCCCTGCTCTCTGTGGCTCGGGGTGCAGGGGCCCCTCTCACAGCTCCAGTGGGCTGGGTGCTTACTCAGAGCCAGAAACGCACCAACTGCAGCTCCGTTCCCGTGTCCACTTAGCACAGGCGTGCATTGCGCTCCCAACCCCATCTAATTGCAGTCAGGTTAGCACTGACTCATAGCTGACCCCCAGTGGGTTTTCCGGGGCTGCAGGGGAGCTGCTAGTGGATTCAAACCTCCAGAGGGGCACTGCCTTTGGTTAGCAGTGCACCCCCTTACAGACACCACCAGCACCCCTCTTTCCTCCTCCCCCAGCACACTCTGAGTGAGGTAGTTGAACTAATGACAGAAATGGGGAGAATGTGCTCCATGACACCTCCATCATCATACCCACTGCCCCTCCCCTTGGAGTCCCTGCCCCAGGCCTGGCTCCACAGGGTGGAAGAGGCCACAGTGGCCCAGCGGACAGCTACCCCAACTGGGGTGACAGGCAACCCGAGGAGAGGAGATGGGAGCCTGGAGCCTGATCCTCATTTCATGACCTGGGAGGTTTTTCTGAACCTCAGTTTCTCATCTGTACAATGGGTAGAGTCCTGTCTTACAGGACTGTCGAAAAGGTCACTGTGTAAAGTGCCAGGCTCAAGTCAGCTTGGCTCCCAGGCGGTTCCACGAGGTCATCTTCCTCGGCCACCTCTCCCCGACCCTTGTCCCCCAGCCCCCTGCATGAGGTCCCCATATTCTATGTGAGCTTTCGCCTTCCCCACCCGGGAGCTGTGGGAGCGTCTGGAGGGCTGGAAAGTGGAGACGACATAGGGTGGACTGGAGGACAGAGGTCTAATCTGTGACTTGACCATTTTTCTCCATGACACCAGGCTAGTGGGCTGATGCCCTCTAAGTAGGTCCTGGAGCAGAGTCCCTTCAGGCTTGGAACCTAGCCTGTTCCTTGGGAGGGGTCTTGATGGGATGCTTGGTGAGCAGAGGCAGGAAGATTAAGAAGTTGGGACCCTGACAGGCCCCATCTCCCCAGAGCCCCCGTGGTGGCCTTGTGGTGTGTGAAGGGGGGTTCAGGAAGCAACTACCGGTCTCAGAGCATGGGTATTGTCAGCTGTCACCAGCACACCACACCCGGGAGTCAGGGCTTCTCACAGTGCTGTCTGCCTTCGGGGTTTTGTGTGTCACCCTCTAAAGACAGGAGCAGATGGGGTAGAGGGGTGGGAGGCCACCGTCACCCTGAGCACTTGGGATTTTCCAGAGCAGAGCGGAACTGAGGGACAAGGACAAGGAAGAGAGCTGGCAGGGCAGGGGGGTGGGATGGGGACAGTGCCAGGAGTGCACGGGCTTCCCAGACAGAAAGGACTTCAAAGGGAAAGTGGGCCCTGCCAAGGAGGTTGGAAGGCGTCACAATCCATCCCTCCAGCTTGGTGGGAAGAGGGCGGAGAGATGAGGGGAACTCAGAGACTAGCCTCCCAGATGGGGGTGACCGCACCTCTCTCAGGGAAACACAGTAGCCCTGTGAAGAAAACACGGGGTCTGGAGTCAAACAGGCACGGGGGGATCCTCCTTTCTTGCAAAATCTCACTTTATCCATCTGGGAAATGGGGCTAGTGGAGGCGATCCTTTGACATAAGAGAGAAAGGCTCTGCAGGCAACAGGTGCGCCACGGCGAGCTGTTTGGATTCCTTTCTCTAATTTTGTTATTGTTGAGAACACACACAGCAGAACACCCTAGTCCAGCTGTTCCCGCACACACTTCAGTGACACAACAGCCACTTTCCTTTTCTGAGCTGTTCCTCCTGCATTAACAGGACCGCACTGCACCTGTGGTTCCAAATATATTTCAAGCTGCTGCAGTTGATTTTATCCCATGTTCAAAGTACTGAAGAGCAATGATGTCAGTCTGGAGACTAAGGTGCACCTGATCCAGGCCATCGTCTTTGCAATTACTTGCTATGCATCAGAAGGCTGAAAATGAGGAGGATGATAGAAGGAGAATTGATTGATGCCTTTGAGCTGTGATGCTGGACTGCTAAGAGGGCAAGCCAGTTCATCCAAGACAGAGTGAGACCATGCTGCTCCTTGAAGGCAAGGATTCTGAAGCTTCATCTGACATTCTGTGGACATGTTGCAAAGAGGGACAAATCCTTGGAGAGGGACATCATGCTTGGCAGGGTGGAGGGACAGCGCAGGAGAGGAAGACTCTCAGTGAGATGGATTGATTCAGTGACTGGGGTAATGGGGGGTAGGTATGTCAGAGGCAGTGAGATTGGCACAGGATAGAGCAGGGTTTAAGGCTGCTGTACATAGTGTTGCTATGAGTCTCAGGTGACTCGATGACACATAACAGTAAGTTGTAGTTGTTAGGTACCGTTGAGTTGAGTACACCTCATAGTGACCCTGTGAACAGCTGTCCCAAGTCCTGTCCTGTGCCATTCCCACCATCTCTGACACCCAAGCCCATTGCTGTAGTCACTGTGTCAGTTGACTTGGTTGAGGGTCTTCCTCTCCTTCGTTGCCCCACAACCACCATTAGGAAGTTTTTTATAAGCATAATGCTAAGGCAGAGTTCTTTTTACTGCTGTTACTGGGTGCCATCGAGTTGGCTCTAACACTCAGTGACTCTCTGAGCCCTGACCTGCCCCACCGCATCCTCAGGGTCTGAGATACTCACCCCCGTTGCTGCAGTCACCATGTCAGTCCATCTTGTTGAGGCGGTCCCTCTCAGTCTCTGACCCTCTACCTTCCTCATCATGATGTTTTTCCCCAAGGCCTGGCCGCCTCTGACAACATGCCCAAAATGTGGGAAATGAAGGTTCACCATCCCTTCCTCTCAGGAGCTTCCTGGGTGCACTTTCTCCAAGACAGACTTGTTCTTTTAACAATCCATGAAACATTCAGTACTCTTCTTCAACCTCTCATTCAAATGCAGTGACTTCTTCTGTCATCCTTACCCACTATCTAACCTTCAGATGCATAGAAGCCATTGAAAATATCATGGCTTGGATCAGGAACATCTTAGTCTTTAAACTGAAAGTCTTGCCCTGAAGCGCGTTAGAAATGTCTTTGACAGCAGATTTGCCCAGTGTCATGCATCTTCTGATCTTGACTGCTGCCGCTGTAGGTGGTGATGTGGATTCATTTAAAATAAAATCGTAGACAACGTCAGTCGGCTCTCCATCTGTAACAAGGTTGCCTAGTGTTCCAGTAGTGGTGGTTTGTGTGTCTTGATGCCAAGACATGATTCATACTAAAGTTTGACCTCTTTGATTTTATCCAGTAAGTGCTTCAAGTTTTCTTCACTTCTGCAGGCAGGATTGTGTCATCAGCCTAAAAATTCAGGTTGTTGGTGAGTTTTCCTCCAATCCTGACCACATTCTTCATATAGTCCAGTTTCTGGTGTAGACTTATCTTTTTTTAACTCATGAAGATAAACAAAGATTGCTTTTAAGACTTCAGGGACTATTTTTGCTTTAAGTTTTAGGATGACCTCAGGCCAAGAGTTTCAGGGATTCCTCCAGCCTCCAAGACACCCCAAATTCTGCAGTCCAGGAGAACATGAAATTCTGTCCTTTATTCTTCCCTTTTTGATCAGAATTCTTATGTAAAATTTTTGGTCAAAATGTTCAGTAGTGGTCATCTTGCCCTTGTGAAATGTGAATGGAGTCTGTTTTGAAATCTCTCTGACCCTCAGTTTACCCACCTGGAAAATGGGCCATTCTTGCAGGTTTACTGAGAAAAACTATTGAGGTGAAAAAGCAGTGCTTTATAAATAGAAGGTACATAAAATATATATTTATATAAGGGTGCAATTTTGAAAAACTAGGGAGCTCTGGTAGCCTAGTGGTAAGAAGCTGCACTGCAACCCTAAAGGCACTTGGTTCAAATCCACCAGATGCTCTCCCAGAGAAGGATGGGCACTCTCCTGCTGAAAACTTTCTCTCAAAACCTGCTGGAGGGTCAGGTTTGGCATGCAACAACAATAATTATTAAAAACTAAGGAAATATCTATGCACAGATAGAATAATTCCTGGGTGGTTACCAGGAACAGAAGGAAGAATAGAATAAAAGATGGTAAACTGATAACTGACAATATTAGGATGGGTGCAGGGAAAGCCAACAAAGGGGTAACCAGCAGACCACCACTAAAAGATGCACAGATTTTATAGAAGGATCAATGGGAACAGGACACAGGGCGACTCCGCAAGGCCATCTTGTCAGAACCAACTCACAGCTGACCCTCTACTGGGTTTCTGAAGCCGTAAATCGCACAGAAGATGGTACAGGTTTTTCTCCTGTGGAGCAGCGGGGGGCCTAATCTGTAAGGCTTTGTGCTGCTAACTCTGGACTGTGCCTCTGCTGGGGAACGCAGGGGGGGGGGGGAAGTGGCAGTGGTGTTAGGTGCCTTCCAGTCGCCCACGGCTCATAGCGAGCCTGCCATCTGAACCCTGTCCTGTGCCGTCCTCATCAGCCTTGCCACACTCGAGCCGATGCCACAGTCACTGTGTCAGTCCATCCTGCTGACAGTCTTTCTCTCCGCCACTGAACCTCTGCTTGCCCAGTATGCTGTCCTTTTCCAAGGACTGGACCCTCCTAACAACACGCCCATTTTATTGTAGGGGCAGAAATTCGTGTTAAAGAACAAAATACATATGAATGGTTGAGTGAAAAGCTCATTTGCTTTGTAACTTTCACTCAAACTACACATTTTAAAACAATTCAGGTATGCAACAAATAAGCTGTTCCCCCATCCCCCCGTATTTTATTTTGTTAATGTTGAGAATATATAGAACAAAACACACCAATCCAGCTGTCCCTACGCGGAAACCTCAGCGGCATCAGTTGCGGTCTTTATTGGGCAGCCGGCCGCACCCTCCTCCTCTGGGTTGTTCCTCCCCTGTTAACATGAGTGCACTGCCTCAGAGGGTCCCCAGTGACCTTTCAAGTGGCTGTTGTCATGTCAGTCCCCTGTAGAGCATTCTGCACAAGGCCAAACCTTCCCCTGCCAGTTAAAACCAGGGCTTAGTTTTAAGGCTTTATGGGATACTTTGGGTTAAGATTTAAGAAGATGTCAGGGCAATGTTTTCAGGGATCCCTCCAGCCTCTATGGCTCCAGAAAGTTGACTCACTGAGAATGTGAAATTCTGTTCAGCGTTTTCCCCCTTTTGGCCGGGCTTCTCCTATAGAATTTTTGATCAGAATGTTCAGTGATAGTAGAACCCCGAGACTATAGGGCCTTTAGTCACCCTGTGAGCCTGGCACTACACTGACTACCTCCGTGGCTCAACTTTGAGCCAAACAGTGGACAAGCCTCTAAGGTGAACCATAACACCAATGAGGTGTTTATTCCTAGAATCACACAAGATCAAAATGTATTTTCTCAGAAAACTCAGAAAGCAGGACACGGTAGGATAGAAGGATGGCTGGAAATGGGAATCACAGGGAAGAAGTGGGATGTATGCTGTTGCATTGTAGGGACTGTAATTAATGCCGTAAGTCAACAGTTGTATGACTGGATGGAAAACTCATTTGCTCTGTATGTAAGTTTTCACTCCAGGCACAATTAAAAAATGTATACACACAGACATACACAGTATAAAACATACTTTCAGCAGTGATAGCCCAGCCCCATCCAGTTCTTTCTGGCATTAACTAGAAAATAGTGTTGTTGCTGCTGCTGCTGTTGTTGTGTGCTGTCTGGTCAGAACCAACTCCGGGCTGATCCAGTGGGCTTTCAGATGCAGTAAATCGATCAGGAAGATTGATCACCCTGGTCCCCCATTGCAGCTGTGGATTCAAACCGCGTGCCTGTGGGATTGCACAGAAGCACTAAACATGTTATTTAGCCAGTTAACTAGGCTGTCTCATGGAATCCGTGACCCTACACCTCCAAACTGAAGACCCAAATTCCATGAGGTGTTAGATGTGCACAAACAGCTTCAGCAGGTACTGTTTGTTACAAAATCTATCACACAGCTTTTGACAAGTCGGCTTTTTACAGACACCCCAGGTTGTGAGGGCGGCACAGGATAAAGTGAGGTTCAGACCTTGTTGATAAGCTCGCTATGAGACATAGGTGACGCACTTAACAATTTATTAACAGCATGTATCAATTTGATTTTTCTATCCCCATTAACTGTTCCCTTTCCCCCCCTCTCCCAGCTCTCATAATCATTGATAAACTTTGGTCTGTCTGTCTCTTTTTAAAAAAAAAAAAATTATATGTGAGGTTAGGCATTTGGCTTTCTCTGATTGATTTCAGGTGTCTTCAAGCGTGGTTTTTATTATGGGATGTATCTACTTCATTCCTCCTACAGCTGTGGACTCCATGTATGTGTGGATCGCCTTTTGTTCATTCCTCTGTGATCGGCATTTAGGTTTTTCTACCTTGTGGCTGTTATGAACAATGCCTCAGTGAACACGGGTGTACAAGTTCCTACCTTCAGGTCTTTCAGATGGATATATACTTACTAGCAGAATTGCTGGGTCATATGGTAGTTCTAACAAGTTTAATACTAAAGAGCAATGATGGCAATCTAGATACTAAGGTGCACCTGACCCAGGCCATGGCCTTCTCAATTGCTTGTTGTGCATTTGAAAGCTGGACAATGGCTAAAGATGACAGAAGAAGAACTGATGTCTTTGAGTTGTTCTAGAGAAGAGTACTGAATCTATAATGAATTGTCAAGAGAACAAATAGGTCTGTCCTGGAGAAGGTGAAACCAGTTTGCTTGTTGGAGGCAAGGATTTTGAAACTCCTTCTCACATACTTAGGTCTCCAGGAGGGACCAGTCTGTGGAGAAGGGTAGAGGGACTGTGCAGAAGAGGAAGACACTGGATGACGTGGATTGACATGGGGACTGTGGCAGTGGGGTTAAGTGTGTCAGAGACAGGTTGGCTCAGGATAGGGCACGGTCAGAGCCGTTGTTGCAGGGTTCCTTTGAGTTGTGATTGACTCGATGGCACATAACAGCAACATGGTGGTTCTGGAGGGACCTGAAGTGATTCAGTAATTGAAGTGCTTGACTGTTAACCAAAAGGTTTGTGGTTCATACCCACGATCTGCTCCCATAGTCTGCTTCAGTGAAATGTCCAGCCTTGGAGACCCTTTGGGGGCAGCTGTACACTGTCCTGTAGGGTCACCATGGGGCAGGCTCCGCTAGAGTGCTGTCAGTTTGGGTGGTGCTATTTTCTTTTTTTTTAAAACTGCTACTTCCCACAAGGGCCAGTTTGCATTCCCACCCGCAGTGAGTAGGGATTGAGGCAGTTAATTTTAACAAGAGGATCATCTACTTGTTTTCTAGAAGAGGAACCGGGATCAGAGAGGAGCCGTGAAGTTACACTTAACTAGAGAAGATAGGGTAGAGAACTAGGAAGGCTGTCTCTCTGCAGACCATCGAAGGGCAGGTGAGGCAGCTGGGGGAGGTAGAGTAAGGACTGGTAAGAGGTGAGGTTTCAGCGCGGTCACTCGTACTCCCTGTCCCGCCTGCCCCCCTGTGGTAAATGTCCGAGTGCCTCTCCTGTCCGCGTGGCCTTTAAGGCCCGGCGAAGGCGTGTCCATCGCGGAGATCCCGCCCTTGGGCGTGTCCGCTGCAGCCCCGCCCCTCAGGCTGGCGGTTAAAACTCCGGGAGGCGGCGCCCGCCCCTGCTCGGCAGGCGCGCTGGTGGTTCCGCGGGGTCTTCGCGCGCGTCCTCTCGCCGGAGGCGTCCGTGCACGCTGCCGGGTGGCGCGGACACGAGGGGGAGGCATGGCCGGGGTCCGCGCCCCGCGCCCCGGCGGGC
>NW_006399830.1:11900589-11943803 GCF_000299155.1 Elephantulus edwardii | reverse complement strand
TCGGCCGCTTCGACCCGGAGCGCGGGCGCGGGCCGGCGCCGTGCCAGGAGGTGGAGATCCCCATGTGCCGCGGCATCGGCTACAACCTGACCCGCATGCCCAACCTTCTGGGCCACGAGTCGCAGCGCGAGGCGGCCGCCAAGCTGGATGAGTTCGCGCCGCTCGTGCAGTACGGCTGCCACAGCCACCTGCGCTTCTTCCTGTGCTCGCTCTACGCCCCGATGTGCACCGACCAGGTCTCGACGCCCATCCCCGCCTGCCGGCCCATGTGCGAGCAGGCGCGCCTGCGCTGCGCGCCCATCATGGAGCAGTTCAACTTCGGGTGGCCCGACTCACTGGACTGCGCGCAGCTGCCCACGCGCAACGACCCGCACGCGCTATGCATGGAGGCGCCCGAGAACGCCACAGCCGGGCCGGCCGAGCCCCACAAGGGCCGGGGCATGCTGCCTGTGGCGCCCCGGCCCGCACGGCCCCCGGGAGACGGCGCCTCGGGCCCCGGGGGCAGCGGCACCTGCGAGAACCCGGACAAGTTCCAGTACGTGGAGAAGAGCCGCTCGTGCGCGCCGCGCTGCGGGCCCGGCGTCGAGGTGTTCTGGTCGCGGCGGGACAAGGACTTCGCGCTCGTCTGGATGGCCGTGTGGTCCACGCTGTGCTTCTTCTCCACCGCCTTCACTGTGCTCACCTTCCTGCTGGAGCCCCACCGCTTCCAGTACCCCGAGCGCCCCATCATCTTCCTCTCCATGTGCTACAACGTGTACTCGCTGGCCTTCCTCATCCGCGCGGTGGCCGGCGCGCAGAGCGTGGCCTGCGACCAGGAGGCGGGCACGCTGTACGTGATCCAGGAGGGCCTGGAGAACACGGGCTGCACGCTGGTCTTCCTGCTGCTCTACTACTTCGGCATGGCCAGCTCGCTGTGGTGGGTGGTGCTGACGCTCACCTGGTTCCTGGCGGCTGGCAAGAAGTGGGGCCACGAGGCCATTGAGGCGCACGGCAGCTACTTCCACATAGCGGCCTGGGGCCTGCCGGCGCTCAAGACCATCGTCATCCTTACCATGCGCAAGGTGGCCGGCGACGAGCTGACCGGGCTGTGCTACGTGGCCAGCATGGACGCAGCGGCGCTTACGGGCTTCGTGCTGGTGCCCCTGTCCTGCTACCTGGTGCTGGGGACCAGCTTCCTCCTGACGGGCTTCGTGGCTCTCTTCCACATCCGCAAGATCATGAAGACTGGGGGCACCAATACGGAGAAGCTGGAGAAGCTCATGGTCAAGATCGGGGTCTTCTCCATCCTGTACACGGTGCCAGCCACTTGCGTCATTGTCTGCTATGTCTACGAGCGCCTCAACATGGACTTCTGGCGCCTCCGGGCCGCGGAGCAGCCGTGTGCGCCGGGGCCGGGGACCCGCAGGGACTGCTCGCTGCAGGGCGGCTCGGTGCCCACCGTCGCCGTCTTCATGCTCAAAATCTTCATGTCGCTGGTGGTGGGCATCACCAGCGGCGTCTGGGTGTGGAGCTCCAAGACCTTCCAGACGTGGCAGAGCCTGTGCCACCGCAAGATGGCAGCGGGCCGGGCCCGGGCCAAGGCCTGCCGGACCCCTGGGGGCTACGGCCGGAGCACCCACTGCCACTACAAGGCCCCCACTGTGGTCTTGCACATGACTAAGACAGACCCCACTCTGGAGAACCCCACACACCTCTAGGAACAGGCCTGGAGCGGCTGCTGCCCTCTCCACGCCTCCCCCTCCCGGGGACAGCTGACTGCAGCTGCCCAGCTGTCAAGGTCAGGCAAGTGGGGTGAGGACCAGGGTAGGCGATTCCTGCAGCCCCTCACCCGGCAGCGCCCACCAAGGCTCGCTGCCCCCAGCCCCCGCTGCACCCTGCCGGGGGCGGAGAGGCCTTGGTGGGCGAGGGGACGGTCCAGCAGGGAGTTTATTTAATGATGTAATTTATTGTCGAGTTTCTCTGGAAGCTGTGACAGAATAAACCCCCACGTGGCACTACTGAGTCCTTTCTGGGTTGGGAAGGGGGACAGCAGCAGGCTGCAGGAGTTTCCCTGTGAGCAGGACTTGGGGGAGGGGGGGTGACAAACTCGTCCTGGTGGTAAACAGCCCCCCCTTTTCTGGCTTCCCACCAATCAGGATGCAGTTCCCCTGGAACAGCTGTGTTTGCCAGAGTCCCAGCTTTAGGGGGACAAGGAGAGCTTTCTCTTCCTGTCTTGGCTTCTCTTGGGCTTGAGCTTTGGGCTCTGAAGGGACTGGGTGCCTGGGGGACTCTCATTTCTGCCCCTGGGAAGTCTGGGACTCTTGTTTAAAGCTTGAGGCTGTTTCCTCTTTTCACAACTTCATTTCCTCATTTGTCTGCAGAATGAGAGTATCAGGCAGCCTGAGGTGCCGCCAAGGCCCCGGGCAGAGGTCGAGGCTGAGATCCCTCCATCCCTCGTCCATCCGTCCTGTGTGTTCCCCACGATTGTCTATACCTGGCTTTCTCATACTCCTGGGTAGGGTGGAGATGGGCTTTGGCCGATGTGTGGGTGTCTGGCATTGGGGAGCTTGGTGCCGTAGTCTCTGAGGGGGTTGAGTGCTAACCCAAAGCCATTCCCTTTAGTGGTTCGAGCCCACCAGTGGTTTTGACAGTGGCGAGCTGGGCAGTCTCCTCCTGTGACTTACAGGCCTCGGAAACCCAATGGAGGGTTGGCTTGACAGGAGGCAGTGAGGCCATGTTGGCACAGACCCAGGCTCGGAGACAGGGATTGGTGGTGGGCACTGAGACCCCAGCCTGTCTGGGGGGAGCTGGCAGCATCTGTGAGAAACGGGGCCCGCAGGGGAGCATATGCAGCTTGTTTGAGGGGACCTTGCACACGCGTGTGCCAGGGATGGGAGGCTGCGTGCATGTGTCACACTCAGGGCTGCTGGGACTTGTCCATGGTAGGTGGCCATGTGCCCCAGGGGCCCAGGCAGTGTCGGGTAAGACCCCTGCCTCCACTCTTGGCTACATCCCTGGGTACACAGTGCACACACACAGCATTCAAGGTCAGTGCCAGGGACTCAGTGACCTGTCAGGCTGGGGAGTGCTCCTCTAGAGTCCCTGGAGCCTGAACTCTGCCCTGCACCAGGCAGAGAGGTGAAAGCCACAGGGTGGGGTCAGTGTCCTGAGGGGTATTAGGCATTGGCCTTCACCCCCAAGGAACTTGCAGGCCCGCACCTCAGTTTGGCACATCTCCGGCCACCTCGACCCCGTTGTTTCCCCGGAGTGCTGAGTCCCAGCTGACCTGGGTGCCTTGTTAAGTATCTCTGCATGGAACCAACAACTTGGCTGATGCCACGGAGTTTTCAGAGGCAGTAAAAGGCACAGGAGGAGACTGCTCATCCTCTCATGGAACAGAGGATGTATTTGAACTGCATACCTTTGGGGATGACAGCAGTTTCTTATCACTTAGCCACCAGACTCCCCATCTAAGAGTCCTTGAGGGAGAAGCAGAGCTCTGGTGGTGGAGTCCGAAGGAGTTTCCTAAACCTAAACATGGCGCCTTGAATTCAGTGGCAGCTGCGGGAGAAGGATGGGCTGTCTCATCCTGTTGTCGTTTACAGCCTCCAAAAACCTGCTGGACAATCAACTGAGTCAGTACCAAGTGGACAGCAGTGACTGAGTTTTGAGTGAGGTGCAGGCAGGGGCACTGGGCCGTGTGGGCTCAGTGCAAACAGGCCACTTGGGATGGGAGGGCAGGCGAAGTGGTGTAATGTGAACCAGTCCCAAGGGGCCCTGCCTGGAGGCTGGATGGTCACAGAAAACCCCAAATCCTGGAGGAAAAAAGACAACAAATCCAGCACCTGTGCAGGGTACCTAGTTGATCCTCTCTCCCCTACAGAAGGAAAGGGCCTGAGTTCTCCACCACCATCACAGAGCCATTCTGTTTGAGGCTGAGCTGGGAACAGAACCCCCATCCACCAGCTGACGGTGCTTTTGTGACTCTGCCAAGCAGCGGTCGGTCTTCTCTCCTGGTTTCATTAGAGGGGCTGAGAGTAGGTTGGCTCCAGGCTATTTAGAATCTCTGCAGGTTCTAGAGAAGCTGGGGCTGCGGGGGCACAGAAGTCCCTCCTGAGGGGACCTAATCAGCTCAATCTGTCCCCTAAAAAGAGCTTTATGTCCAATTTTGACAAACAATACCCCCCCCCCCCAGAAACCACCACCTATCCGCTGGCGTTTGCATCTCATGTCCATCAACAACATGGCTTGTGGACTCCTCCTCATGGCCTTCGAGGTTGGGGCCCAGTACCATTGACCTCAGCCAATAGTGATTCCATTGACACAAGTTCAGGGCCAGCAGGGGTAATCAGGCCAGTGAGGCCCAGCTGGGTAAGTCCTGAGCAGGACTCAGCAGCAGACCCTACAAGAGTTAACGTGGTCCCACAGCCTCCCAGCCGCGCTGCCTCCGGAACAGGACGTACAGTGAAGGGCTGGGACCTCGGGGTCCAACCAAGGTCAAAACTCACTACTGTGGAGACACAAAGAGGGAGCAAAGATCTTTCCAGAGTCTGGGGTTGAGGGGAGAGGTCAGCAGAGGCCTTGGGCAAAGGGGTCTCATCACAGTAAGAGATAGCACCTCCAGGCTCTGGTACGAGAGTCACAGCAATGTCAGCTGCCACCCGGCCACCCCCAGCAAGCTCCACACACACACACACGGACTTTGGGCTTGTGGTGGGGCAGCTGAAGCTATGCACATGAAAATTCATTTTTAAAAAATTTTAAATTTTGCTTGAAATAGACATTTAAAAATGTTAGTGTCCCGAGTTGTTCCCTTCTTGTTAGGCCTCACTTAAGTCAATGACTCCCAGCCATCCCGTGGGCAGAATGAAGCACCCTGAGGCCTGCGTAAACCCCGACTGAAGTCCTAACAGCTCTGGGCTCACACAGCAACAGCCTGCAGACCAGGCCCCCAGACCTCCTTCCCTTCAGTGCTCACTGTCCGGCCTGGGGCTGAGGCGCTCACACCCTTCCTTGTACTGAGCTGCTGGTGGAGCTTCCACCCTCAGAGCCCCTTCTTTAACTTTGGGAAGCTGCACAATCCTGACACACACCCCCTGGCGTCCCTTAGCTGGAGACCAGACAGAAGAGGCTTAGAAGTCAGGCTCCAGGTCCTCTGTGCACTTGGAAATGCCTCCTGGAAGGTCAAAATAAAGCTGACCTCTGATTAAAGACTTAAGTGGTGTTCTCTCTGGCCCAAGGGACTCGTGCACAAAGGTGGGTGAGAGGAAGCGGCTGACCCATCCACTTAACCCTAAGAGCACAAAGCAAGAGTCACCACAACTGTCTTCTTTATAAACACAAGTACATAATGTTTATTTGAAATTCCAATTTATTACAAGTTCACCCGTTAATGGGGCTCTTCCTCCATAAAGACAATTTTATGACAGAAAAACCCCAGTCAGCTGTTAACTTGGGTGGGAACACAGGAGCCTCACTAGTAAGAGAACACAGGGGACCCTGGCTAGAGGCAGGAAGGTGGTGGTGGTGGTGGTGGCCAAGTCACGTCGGTGCTGACTCTGAGCCTGGGGACAGCAACGGGCACTCAGCCACTGGGCCAAAGTCCTCAGGTCCCCGGCGAGGAGGACACAGAGACAGGGACCACAACTTTAGCATTAGAAGTTTAGTATTAGAAGCTTTATTTCCAAATTCTAGGAGTTACAATTCCTGGGTGGATTTCTTTTCCTTTACTAAATACTTACAGCCTTAGGTGCTCAGATCTTCCAATTCAAAATTGATAAAGGAAACCCAGTTTTGTAATTTTATCAAAATTGGACATAAAAGGAAAGACGACAAGACTTTACCTAAATGTAACCACTAGTGCTGGACTCCTTGTGGGAGGCTCTGGGAGCCTCTCCCCCTGCTCCCCCACCTCATCACCGAAGGGTTCCTGTTCTCAAGCCAGAATGGGTGTGGGAGGAAGCAGTGGAGAGTAGAAACAGCCACTATGGCAGGAAAAAGGGATTCCCTTCCCCAGGCACATCCTCTCTGCCTGCCTTGATGGGTCTCCAACCCATTTCTCCAAAGCAGAGAGAGGTGAGTGGCTGGGGGACAAGACGGGCCAAGTAAAGCAAACACGTTCTCATAGAAACTGTACTGTACATGTGCCAAAGCAAGATGACAGAAATACTTTACAAGATGTTCTTTATACAATATCACTGCTGAAAACAAGCAACTTTTAATAACTAGAAAAGTCAATTTAAAAAAAAAATTAAACCTTTAAATTCTTCCTGCTTTTCTTCTGCTTCCCCAAGAGCTTGTCTGGTATGTGGGTGGGCTGAGCTCCAACACCCCTCTGGCCAGATCCATCAAAGGAAAAGTTCTGTGCATGATTGTAAGCAGGACCTCAGTCTCTCTAAAAGTGAAGTGCCTTCGTTTTTATTTTGTGGTGGTTTTTTTTTAGGGGGCGGGTGAGGTGGAGAGGGGGGTGTCACAAAGAAGGGGCGGGGGACTCAGGAATGGCTCCGGAAACGACCCTTCACTCTGCCAAGATCAACTCAAAAGACTACAAGTGTTTCATGATGCTGGTGACTACAGAGCTCTACGGCCTTCAGGACACCGACACCTGAGGAGAGGGAGAGACAGAGCATGGGCTTGGAGAGACAAGACACTGTGGAAATAGAGACTGAAAAAAATCACCATCTACCCAATTGGCCTGATTGATTAACCTGGATCCTTCTATGGAACACAGTAATCTCTCCGCTGGAGGCCAGATCAGAGGGACCTCAAGAAGAAACGAACGAAAGGACGTAGAAGCCATGCCCTTGGACTTTTCCTGTAGTTCTCTGCAAGGGGGCACAGCCCTCTCCTGCCCCTCACCTTTCTGGGCAAAGACCATCACAAAGAGCTCTGCTTGCAGAAAGCCGTGGGTGGCCGGGCAGCTTGCAGAAGCCCCTGTGCCCCGCGGGTTCTTCCTGTCCAAGGTCTTCAGTCTTCTCTCGCCTCCCCTGCTCCCCCTTCCCCTGCTCCAGCCCCGCAGCCTCTGCTCCCTTACCGGGGTCCTGCCTCTACTTCTTCTGTCTTCGTGCCCTGGACTGCCCAGTGGGCTCTGGGTCACTGTCCCCTTCATCTTCAGGCAGCCGGTCAGGAAACTTCTTGCGTTTCCTGCGGACATACGGGTGACTGGGAAGGTGTTTATGCACCAGAGCCACCACACACTGTTCTGTCTTCACCATGCAGTTGAGGACGTGGCTGCCGCGGCAATTGTAGAGCTCGGCATTGGTAAACACTTGCTTCATGTCGGTGAGAAACTCCTGCACAGAGCGGTAGCTCCCGCAGGAACACTTGTTCTGCATTGTCTGAAAGTCCATGGGATGGGAGATGACATCGTAGTAGTCTTCGGCCTCGTCTCTGGTCACAGGCTCCCTGTGGGGATTAACAAGCGCCAAGTGAGAGAAACCTTGTCAATCGCCTTGTCCCAGTCGGCCTCTCCTCCCGCAGGAGAACCGGGAAAGGTGGATCCTAGTGAACCTGGATACAGACTGCCCCTGCCCCTGTCCTATGCCCTGAGAAGGAAGGACGGAGGTGGTTCCTCAGCCTTCTGTCGCCTCCCTCGAATACTCCGAGAAGCCAGGAGATCGGTTCCTCCCTCTCCCTTCCACTTGGATCAGAGAACTCACCTGAAAGGCCAGCTGAAGCGGAACTTGACGATCTTGTGGAGGATCTCTTCACATTTCTGCAGCTCTAGGCTTTGCCTCCGGGAGCTCCGCTTGGTTTGAAGCATCTAACACCAATGAAAACAAGCAAATTACTACAGATAGAGAAAGAAGAGGGCACAGGGGAGAAAATGTATTTCTGAAAGAAGCAGAGAGACACACAGTGGGACTAGAAAAGAACAAGAAGCCAGTCATTTTCTGGAAGCAGAGAGGATCGGACCTTCAGCCCACTAAAGTAGCAGAGGCCACAGCAAACAGGGTGCTGGCCTCCTGAGGATACACAGCCCTGCGATCATAGCAACAGCAGGGACAGGAACTAGCACCTGAAGCACCTGCTGTGTTCTGTGGGGGAGGGGGTCTCTTCATGGATGTGGGCTCTCCAACACAGGCAGCTAGGCACCCCCTGTCCTGCCTTCAGGAAGCCACAGCCAGCTATAGCTCCGAGTAATAAGAGCACAGAGCCGGAGGGGCATGAGTCAGAGAAATAGGGTTTTTCTAATGCCTTCAAGCCCAGTGTGATCTATCAGAACAAACATGCCCACAAGAGTCTCTTTTTGTTCTTTAAAGTGAAAGCTAAAACAAAATGCGTTTACACTGGTGGAGGGACAAGGGGCGGGTGACCTCCCTCCTCTAACAACTGTCCCCAGGAGCCAGGGCTCCAGCATTGCTGGCATTCCCGTGGGGACCCAGCCCACTGGGCTCTATTTTAGATCCTCAACAAGCGGCAGGCTGCCTGCTAACTAAAGACAGTATCTGCCCGACACAGCAGGGGAGTGCCGCACATAGCTTCTCCGGGAGGGCCTGCTCCAGGCCTGCCCATCTGCCTTCAGTGCAGGGAGGAGAGGGAAGAGGGGAGGCGCCCACCTGTTGCCTCCCTAATGCTGGGGTGGAACAAGAAGAAAAAGAAAGGTTCAAATGAAAGAGGAAACATTCTTACCAGCTCCTCAACCTCGGCATCGTCCACAGGTGGTGCCTTCTGGCGGGTCCTCCTGGCTGGCTGGGACTTCTTCCCTGGGCGTCGACCAGGCCTTGCCACGGGAGGGATGACACCCTGCTTGCCTCGAACAGTCTTTCGCGGTCTCACTGCAAAAAGAATTACGGATTTAGAGCAGAACAGCTGAGGATAAAGGGAACATGTCTTTGGCCCAGGAAGAGGACAGTGGACAAGCAAACAAGAGCGGCCCACAGGTTAACTCTGGACAAGGTGCCCACTGTTTGTCCTACGTGTCTAAGCTGCTCCTTTTCAAAAGTAGCAACATATATGAGGGAAGAGTTCTACAATCTTTTGGGAGACTATTTAAAAACCTCATTTCATCAGTCCTCCCTGTTTCCAATCTGTTAAAATTACTCCCCAGAAATGAAGCCCTGAAAAGGGGGGACTGGACACTGGTTCAGAAGGTGGTGTGTGCTGACAAATGTGCTCGGAGCGTCTACAGCCCGAGCTCAGCCTGCTACGGCGGGTGTGTCTGCATGTGAGACGAAATTCTGCCTACAGATTAGACCACGTCTCAAAATCCCCAATGCACCTGATACACACCATGTGTCATCTTCCAGAGAAAAGTTGCTATTACTAAAAATAGTGTCAGTCTTTCTCAATGAAGCCAACTGAGGGAGGGTCTAGTCCTGCTGGCATCCACAGCAGCCCCACCCAGGACCCCGGAGAGCATGGAGCCCGCCTCCTGTGTCTCAGGTTCACAACTGGTGCTCAATGTCAGACAAGCCCACATCTCTCCTGTGTCCCCCTGAGCAACGTGCTATAAAGCAGTAACAAGGGTTCTCCACAACTTTCCCATGCTAATACCCTGGAAAGCAGGGAGGAGACATTTGGAGAGGTACAGAGAAAAGGATAAAGAAATTCCAATGTTTTTAAGTTCCATTTCTTTTTTTTTTAAAAATTTTATTATTTTGTGTGTATGTGCCGCCAAATTGGATGTGACTGGTACAGGAGGAGATTGCCCCTCCTTCTTCAGCAGAGCATCTGGTGGATTTGAGCTGCATACCTCTGGGATTGCAGTGCAGCTTCTTGCCACTAGACCACCACAGCTCCCTTCAAGTTCTATTTCTAATGCTATGCCTTCTCTTTGGTAATTTAGTTGGGTACACAATTAACATCTGTGGCAGCAGTAGTCACGAAATTAAAAAAACAAACAAACAAAAAACACTTGGGCAAATGTGCAGCTAGGGACCCGTTTAAAATGCTAAGGCTCCAAGGATGTCCATTTAGAGAGAAGAGGCACGTGACCCAAGCCACAGTGAACAAACACTATCACAGAAGAACTGGTGCCGTGAACAGTGATGTCTGCACTGAATACACCACTGGCTGCCCAGTAACAGAGATGTGTTCTGGAGCGAGGACAGCGAGGTGTCCGCCCAGCTCACGGGTGCTGGCAGACTACCAGGAGGGGCCAGTCTTTGGAAAAGGACAGCATTCCTGCAAAGGTAGAAGGTCAGAGGAAAAGAGACAGAGCCTCACAGAGATGGGCTGACAGTGACGACTGAAGTACAGCAGAGACTCTGGAGTTCGGGCAAAGCTTTGATCTACTGTACAGTCAGCCGACTCAAGGGCACATAGTAACAGCTCAAGTCTGGACTAAAAAGGGGGAGTTAGAAGCCACTGCCCGTGACAGAAGTTGGGATGCTAGAAAAAGCCACCTAGGGTATTGAACTGCCCTAGTGAACCACCATCATTCCGAGGGCTAAAAGGTCAAGGAGACATGCTGAAGCATCAATATTTCTTACATTCTCTTGGCAAAGACAATCATTAGAAACTAGAGTGGAAACACATTCTTGGAAAAATGCAACTACTTGGAAATGGAAAGGAATCACTGTGTGACTAAGTATTTTCAGAATCTGGCCCTAGCCAAATGTATATCCAAATCACAACTCTGTCCAGTCACTGGGTTTCTTTGTAAGGTACATTAATGGGCTCCTTTTACCGTGCAACCCTCATAGCAAGCCAGTGCGTACAACGAGGCCTTGGAAGAACGGGGACTTTAAAGTGTCCCAAATGATAACCTTGGAGGGGAAGACAAAGTGAGGGGAGTGAAACAAGTATACAAGTCCAACGGCCTCTTAGGAAGGTTCAAGTTCAGCACCACTGCGTAAGAGGGCACATCTGTATCAGGCTCAGTTGTTCAGAACTATGGTCTAGGCTCTTGGAAATGGTACCATCTCCTCTGAGGTTCATCAAATCCTCATCTGTGGACTCTTTCCTACATACCTATAAAGGATGACATACTGTGAATCGAGTGAACGAGATGGTGAGAGTGATTCCTGAAAACAAGCATGAGAGAAAGAGCCAGCCCCCCGCCACTCCCCCACTGGCATCGTGTAGGAATGGATCTGAACCCACCTAAAAACCACAAGCCTAAATCATTGAAGAACCAGCCTCCTCTTTAAAAATGAGCAAAGTTGTAAGCACAGAGGAAACAGCAGCTGTGAGTACAGTGGAGGACTAGACTGGAGACAGAAGGACCTTCCCGTCCCCGACTGGGCCTCAGCCAGGTGCTTGGTGGTTCCACTCCACAAGCAGATCTGCCAGAAGTCGCTGTTTTTGAGACTAAGGTAACTTCCTACTTGGAGCTTGGTTAAATGGCATCTTGAAAACTCAGTCTGTGAACCTGACAGTCCAGCTGCCGTAGAGCCACAACATGTGATGGAGCAAGATGACAACACGGATTGTCCACTCCCAGCAGTCTCTCCATGTTCGCTCTGGAGACGTTGAGATTAGCAAGTAAGATTACGAAGTAAAACTAAGTACTTACATCGCAACCCTGCTACCTCATAATCCTCCTCCTCCTCCTCCTCCTCCTCCGTGTCACTTTGGTCATCTTCACTGTCCTCAGAGGTGGATTCCTCAGTGTAATTCCTGGGAGAAGGTAAAGGCACACAGGGGACATATATAATTAGCCCACACGGCTCCTAGGAGGCTTCAAGTTCAGACCACATGCGTTTCATGATTATGTGTTTCCTGACCAGGGCCCAAAAGCTGAGATAAGGTACCAATGACAACAGATCAAAATCAAGTGTAAATCTCCCCACTGCCTCCATAAAGCAATACAAAACACGATTTCTTGTGTCTCACAAAAAGAGCCAGGTGGAGTGGACTGAAAGGAAAAATGGAGCCCAGACAGGTGTTAACTCCACCTTGATGGCCCCTTTCCAGGACTGAAACAGCTTGTAGATGATCATAACATCAAAGCAACAGTAATCCCTGCTCAAAACAGCTGGTCCAAAGGCCTCACCTCTAAGTGTAGCTGGAACACAGTGAAAAATACCCAAGTAATAAATTTAGCTGAGTTCAACATCAAACAGCTCTGCCCTTTAAAAGAAAGGCCAAAACAGAGTGCTGAGACCCGCTCTTTCAGAACTTCACATTTCAACATAAGCATGGCACGACCTTGGCAAATATTAAGTGCTTCCATCACACAAGGCCCTGGGCCTGGCCGCAGTGAAGTTAGAGTGATAAATAAAGCACTATTTTTACTCCCAAGACACTAACAACTGCTTTGGGAAGACTGTGAAGTACAAAACCAGCCATAACGGCTGGGTGCATTATGGTTTTAAGAACTAGTGCTCAGCTGTGACACAGAGGAAGAACTACGTAAAAAGAAAAGGTTTCAGAAAGCCTGGGCCATGCATGGCCAGTGTGAGGGAGGGCGCCCCAGGGTGTGAAGAGCCCTGGCTGGGAGAAGTCAAGGGTAAACACCAACCAAGCTGCAGCAAACACAAGACAGACCAAGGCTACAAGTGGAAGGAGGTGCTGCTTGAACAAGTCTCAATAGTTGGGCCAAAATGTTTGGACATTATTCTCAGGGAAATGGAAATGTTCAAAGCATGAGGTGTGAGTAGATCTTTAGATCTAAATTATTCTGGTATCCACACATAGCTCGATGGCTAAGAGGTAAAGAAAGAGGAGGTGAAAGTCACTGAAGGTGAGAGTTGAGCAAAATCCAATGATGGCAAGGACTACAGAGAATGAAGAGACTGATTCGTAAGACGACAAACCCTGAAGTGACAGCATCTGGCAAATGAATGAGGATGTCACAGTGTGTGTCTAAGTTCTAAGCACCACAAGGAATGAAACACCAGGTTAAGGAGAATGATGAGTCTGACTGCGGAGTTTTCGTGACAGTGGGGTGGAGTGACTGGAATTAGAAGGCTACAACAGGCAGAGGGAGGATAATTTTAAGAAAATACGGTTGAGGCATGAGAGACAGGAAGAACTAGCAGTGTTAACAGTGAAGTTAAACCCGACTCCCCTGAACGTCTACCAGAAATGATCAGGCACTACAGCCACAAGATGAACCTACGAACCTTAGCGCCACCCAGTCTGGTAACAGATGAATTCTAATAGTCATTTATTCATTTCTAAAAGGAAAACCATATTCTCACCTGCCACGAGAGTTGCGCCTAGCGGTAGCAGGCTGGCAAGCTGGGCACTGCCACTCGCCATCTGGTACTTCATAGAGGGCCGGCCTCAGACAGAACAGGTGGAAGGCTTTGTTACATTCGTCACACAGGATCAGTTTGTCATCCTCACCTGCAGAGAGAGAAACCTGCACTGTCTGGACGCTGTCAACAAGCTCCTGTGCTCTGTGCTACTAAGGAGAAGTGAACGTGTCACACCACCTCATTTAACATGTAACATAAACCAGACTACAGGGAATTTAAAGGTCAAGTCTCCTGACTTGTATCCCATAATTTAAATGTTATGTGCCGTCGAGTAGCTTGCAACTCACAGCGACCCTATGTACAACAGCCCTAAACTCTGCTCTGTCCTGTGCCAATCACACTGTCTCTGATACACCCATTCTGATTACCCCAGTCACTGAATCAATCCACCTCATAGAGGGCCTTCCCTCCCAAGCATGATGTCCCTCTCCAAGGACCTGTCCCTCTTTGTAATATGTCCAAAATATGTCAGACGAAGCCCCAGAATCCTTGCTTCCAAGAGATAGCCCAGTTTAACCCTCCCTAGGATGAACCTTTTTGTTTTCTTAGCAGTCCATGGTACATTCAATACTCTACTCCAGCACCACAGCTCAATGGCATCAATTCTCCTTTTATCCTCCCTGGTCATTGTCCAACTCTCTGATGCATAACAAGTGATTGCAAAGACCATGGCCTGTATCTGACGCACCTTAGTCTCCAGTGTGACACCATTACTCTTTAGTACTTTGGAGAGGCCCCTAACAGCAGACTTTCCCAAGATACTCAAGAGCTGAACCAAGGGTAAATAGGACAGTTAACATGTTGCCGCAAATCACGGTAATACATCGGAGGGGGAAAAAAGTTTCTAAGCACGCTCGTCAATTTAAAAGTGTGCAGCAATGTGTTACTATTTACTCTAAACTCCCCTGGCGCCCCAGCGCTGCAGAGTCGGTTCAGCTCCTAGCTGATCATCCCTCAGGTTTCCAAGGCTGTAAATCTTTACAGGAAGAAAACTCCTTCTGATTCCACAGAGCAGCTGCTCGATCTGCACCAAGCTCTTAACTCAAAAATCTAGTCACCCCTGCCGAGTGGGGACAGACGGAGTGCTGACCTCCAGGTGAGCTGTAAGCCACACAGGAGAGGTCAGCTTTCTCCCACGGAGCAGCGGTGGGTCTGGACTGCATGCCTTTGGGTTGGCAGCACAACTCCCCACCAGTGAGGCCACCAGAGACCATGATTTACTAAAAAATCAAAGTCATTGCTGTGGAGTCACACAGCCGACTCTCTGGCAGGTTTTCCAAGGCTGTAAACGGCACGGGAGGAGGAAGACTAAATCATCAACCTCTAACTAAAGTGAACTAAATCATCAACGGGAGACTAAATCATCAACCTCCAACTAAAGTGAAATTTTAAAGTCAAATCTTTCTCCTGTGGAGCCTCCAGGCACTCGTGCCACCTGCCGTTGGGTCTGCAGAGCCCATTCCCTCCTACCCACCAGGAGACCAGATCTCCCTAACGTTTACAAGAAGATGGCAAAAACCAAGCAATGGCAGGAAATTTTACTACCACTGAGAGAATGACTATTTTCTAGCCCCTTCCTCCTCTTCAACTCATGTTTCCCACCTCGCATCCAACACGGTTTGTGAATTCCTTCTGTTTATCAATCTAAACCAACCTACAAGGTAACTCTGTCCAACTTTCACCCCAAACAGTTTTTAAAAGCAATTCAATGATCTTTGTTAGGTCTTTTAACCCTTGAAGAGTTGTGTAATGCAGCTCGGGTAAGCTGCACTGCTAACCCAAGGCCAGGTCTGTCTAGCCCTTCAGATCCACTAAGAGCCCCAAGAGAAAGAGGAATAATTTCCTTCCATCTGAGTTATAGCCTCAGAAACCTGCTGGTGGATCAGCTAAGTTGGTTCCAATCTATGACAATGAGTTTTTTTCCTCCTTAGAAATTCAAGTAACTCAACTGACGAAGTAATGTTAGCCAGTGACCTGGGAGTTAGGAGCCATGAGGTTCCTTCCGCACCTGTGGGGTGAAGGGCCTCACGACCTTGCTCTGAAGGTCTTCGTGCTAGAAGGCTGCTATTAACCCTCAGCTTCCTCCATCAAGTCCAAGGCCTGTGCCCTACGCATCCCATCTCACAGATGACTAACGTTCTGAGATAGGTAAAGATACAAAAGTCAAGATACTTTAACTCCTTTTAGGAGAAACAAATGGTCTTATTTTGCACTAAGCTGCTGTACGGGGCCTGTTTTGATTCACTGGCACATGATATAATACACTAGCACTGCGACCTCAAAGGAAAAGTCAACTGGTTCCTCCACACAAGTTACACCAGGATCATTTTAGGGACGTACCAGCCCTCAGCACGCTCAGATCGGCCCCTTTATTCAAAGCATACCTTTCTTGCGGCAAACTTTGCATCGTGCATTTTCTGCTGACATATCCCACTTGATACAGGCATCGAGCATCCCGAGCAGAACGTGCATTCTCGAAAAGGTCTGAGCTTCTCGGATCGCCGACTTCCATTTTTCTAGAGCGGATGCAACCTAAACAGGGAACAAACCTGACTGCAGCAAGTGTTACTACAATGGCCTCATAGGCCTAAAGTATGGCCTGTGCACCTAATGATGACCAAGAAAGAACTAAAAACTGAAGGTACAGAAGATTTCTAGACACATTTACCTCCTGGCGCTCCCCCTGCTTAATAACATATAAAGACGCTGAAAGGTGTGAAAAACTGGCCAAAGGTCATAAAAAAAAAATTAAAGGAGGTGGGGGGCTGCTACTTATGAAATTCACATCAAGATCATTATTTAAAAGCAGAAACATTACAGTGTGTTGGAAATACTGTATGCAACAATGGACTGTAGCTATTAAAACTTCGGTTCACAGATTACCACTTTCTGGACTAACACAACTCCAAGTGCTATACCTGTAAGTGCTAAGGATTTAATACAAAATATCCCTTTTGACTAAATCATCAACCTCCAACTAAAGTGAAATTTTAAAGTCAAATTAGTCTGATTCTTTGATTTTGGATCAATGCTTTCATTCAGAAAATAAAAATTAATTAAAAATTAGACGAAGGGAAACGGAAACAGCTAGGTTCAGTGAAACATACTTAGAAATTTGCATGATAAAGATACATTTCTAAGGAGTTTTCTAAATGTTCCTCCTTAGAAATTACATTTTAAGCTAATTCACTTGCAGTATTCTTTTGTTAGTCAAAGGGTGATTTCTGGGAACATTTTCAAAGAATTTCTAGCCTAAAGATTAGATAAGGATCCATGTACATAAATACCAACTAACTGTTCTCAACTAATGAGAAAAGTACCACAGACACACACAAGGTATAGCACATCAGAAGTTGGGAGAGCAGGTTAACTCATATCTGATGTGTGCAGTTAACAGGGCTTAACTCAGGCCACTGGAGAAAATACCCCAGAAATCCATGGAAAAACAACTGACAAAGTCCAACAAACAGATGCCATGCTGGGCATGCTTGCTAGGCTGTGCCAAAAAAAAATCCGGAAGATCACTACCTACCTAGCCAGCGGACGGGAAGAGACCCATAGTTGTTCCCATTCCAAAAAAAGGTCATCCAACAGAATGTGGAAATTACCAAACAGTACTGTTCATATCATATGGACATAGAAAAAAGGAACAGCCAGAAATTAAAGTCTGATTTACAAGATGGCGTGACACCAAGGGTATCACTGTTAACGCCAGATGGATCTTGCCACAAAGCAGAGAATATCAAAAGGATGTTTATTTGTGCTTTACTGACTATGCAAAAGGCATCTGGTAGTGTGTATCGCAACAAATTATGGCAAATATAGGTAAGAATAGGAATTAACGGGTCACGCGAAACCTACACCTAGACCAAGAGGCTCTTGGGTGAACAGAGTAAGAGAACAAAGCATGATTCAAAATAAAAAATGGTGTGCATCAAGACGGTGTCCTTTCTTCATATGTATTTCAGCCTGTACGCTGAGCAAGCAATCTAAAGGATGGACTCTATTTAAAAAGAACATGGTGCCTCTTCTGGTGACCTAGTGGTGAGAAACTGCGCTGCAATCCTGAAGGCACATGGTTCAAATCTACCAGATGCTCCACTGGAGAAGCAGTGCCAGTCGGATCTGATTCAAAGGTACAAGAATTAGAAAAAGCACACCCTCGTCAACAATCTGCACTATGCACATGACACACTTTGCTTGCTGAATGTGAGGAAGACTTAAAATGCCTGCTGGAGAAGATCAAATGATACTGACTTACTGTGAATTATTTAAAAAATAAACGTCACCATTGGGCCAAAAGGCAACATCATTCTGGATGAAGATTAAAATTGTCTACAATTTCATCTTGCTTGGATGCACAATTAATGTCCTTTGTACCAGCAGTCAAGAAATCAAAAGATACACCACAGTGGGAAAATCTGCCATCACAGACCTCTCCAGAGTATAATCAAGTCAGTCTAAAAACTAAGGTGCACCAGATCAAAGCCATAGTCTTTCAAAACGTTTTAAAGTTGGACAATAAATAAGGATGACAGAAGACGACTCGATGCCTCCGAGCTGTAGTGCTGGAGAAGGGAGTATCACATGGATTGTCTGTCAAAAAACAAACGCGTCTATCCTGGAGAAAGTGTGACCAGGGTGCTCCTTGGAGGCAAGGACGGTGTGGCTCTGTCTCTTGTAACGAGGCATGTTGAAAGGAGGGGCCAGTCCTTGGAGAAGGACATCGTGCTTGGGAAGGGTGAGAAAGGAAGACCCTTGGCAAGATGGATTGACACAGTGACTGTAACAGTGGGCGTAAGTATACTGGAGGTGGCACAGAGCAATAAACAGGGTAAGGCTGACTCACTGTTCTCAGGGTCACCATGAGTCTCAGGCAGCTGAACAGCACATCACCACCACCACCATCAGGATAGCTACAGTGATTGTGAAGTTCGAAACTTCACATTAGGGTTAGTGTTAAGGAAAAGGAATAGATTATCCTCTTTTCTACAAAAACAGAATCACAGTCTGGCAGTGACCTCTGCTTGCTAACATGCCTCTCAAAGGACCTCCTTCATCCCTCTCTAGAAGAGGAATCGGAAACCCAAGCAGCAGCGCCTGCTGCAGAGCCTGAAAGCCTATTCCCTGGATGTGAAAGGGCCAGGATGCTATAAAATCACCAGTCTTCAGCCAAGTGCACACAGCAGTTTTGTGTGTTGGCTGCTCCACTGTTCTGTCAGCCTAGAGGAGGAAAAGCAAGGCTTCTGGAAGGATGCTCTTTCAGACGGAAGCAAGAAAAAGATGAATGGGAAATTATCTCAATAAACAGAATTTTGGATTTTTTAAAAAAAAAAAACAACACAAAAACATAAAATCACAGGTACGTTTGTGCAGATAATATAAATACATTAGAAGAAATCTATATTCAGGAGACTCATTCCTCACTCTCGCCTCCAGTGCTGATATAGTAATACAAGCCTTTGAAATGTAATACCATTTCCATCCTCCTTGGGAGCTCCTCAGAGAAACCCAAGGTCTCCAGTCACAGCTGTCTCACTGGACATCTCCTGTCAGGGAGTACTGCATAGATTCTCCAAGAACAACCCAATTTTTCCAATGGAAAAAAAATTCAGTTCTATCAAGACTAGGCAGGAAATGGCTACAAATGGGCTCTGCTGTCCTCTAGTGGACAGTCAAGCGTTACTCAAGAAAAATCAATCCACATACTACAGTGCTTTTCATTATCTAAGCTTTTTCCTAGAAGTTAACAACTAGAAGGGATCTTGGAAGTTAGTTTCTTTAACCTCTGAACTACTCTATACGTATAGTAATTGTAAAGGCCAAGTGTTTTTCATACATGTGCACAGTGGTACAGCTGTCTCTTAATTTTAGAACATCAGCCCGAAATAAAATCTTGAGTTCATTAGCAGCCGATTCCCTGACACCCAACACCTGCCCCAGCACTAGGCAAATATAAACTCTTTTCTGTCTACAGATTTGCTTGTTCTAAACCTTTTCTAAACACTGTATTCCATAATGCATGGCCTTTTGTGACCGGCTTGATTCACACTGTAGTGCTGTGTGCCCTAGTTCACTGTGACTCAGAGGAACCCTGTGCTGCACGTAGTATGTTTTCTTTAGAACTTCGTTCCTTTTTCAATGTTGAGTCCACTGTATGGATGAGTATTTTTTACTTTTCAAAGAGAAAAGTGATCTGGGGGAAAGAGGTGGAGAGGGAGGAAAGTGTGTAAATATGAATGACTGGAAATCCAAAGTCTCTGTAAACGTTCATGGAAATAAAATTTTTTTAAAAACGCAACAGATTAAGAACTGTTAAGGTAGACATTTTAACATCCAACACTGGTGATTTCCAATAAAAACCAACGTACACTGCTGCTGGGAAGCGAGACATGCTAGTCTGCTGGGGAAATTTACTAGCACACGCGTAAATAAAGTCAGTCCTGGGAAGTGTGCACACAGAAGGGGGGGGTCTATTTATAGGCAAACTTACGCCTGTTAAACCGCTAGGCTGGGCTCCAAGGCTATAAGCGCAACAGGAAGACACTGCCCATTTTTCTCCTGCAGTGGAGCGGAACTGTCCAGAGACTCTGGGTTAAGGTGCAGCTCCCCCGACTGTACTGAATTCACTACAGATCTTAGTGTAACTACACAAAGGACAATGTTATACCCTGGACTAGATAGGATGAGGCTTTCAGGTTACATTCCATCACAAAAAAAAATGTTCACAGAGGAGAAAACATATAATCAGATTATCAGGACAAGTGTAACCAAAACTAAACAAATTTTTAAAAACCCCAGGATTTTGGTCAAATTGTACATCAATTTTTCCATTTAATTAAAGGAAACAAAGTATTAATTAACTATTTAGAATAAAAAACTACAAGAGAGGGATTCTACTTTTAAAAATGAGGAATCTAAAGCTAAGATAAAGACTTCTATAAACCCATCCAACCTCTAAGCAAAGTACAGTAGAACATTTCAGGGTTAAGGCAGAGCTGACCTGTGGGAAGCCGGCAGGGCACAGTGCCATTTCATGCAGGACACTGGATATCTGGTGGCTAAGCTGGCTGATTTTCCAAGAAAGTATCCAGGCTTTCACTTAGTAATGTCGAGGTCCTAGGTTAAACCTGGAAAATATTCTTTTTCTCCTCAATCAATATAAGAACCAAGTATTATCTGAAAAGCTTAGAAGACATTACCTTAGAAGACTGTGGAATTTGGTATCCACAAAGAAAGTAACTTTGACAGCTACTGTCTCAGTAAGAAGAAACTTACAGGAAATGACCCTTAAAGAGATCAATCATGTCAAGAGGTTCTTGATGAAGATGATGCTGGGAGCAAAGAAGGAAGTTAAAGCAAGGGTTCAAGGCCAAGAAGGCAGTCCTGAAGGACAACCACAACAAGAAAGATGATCGGCACCTCACCCACATTCTGGTGACCTAAGACCCCCAGAAGAGCAACCTCAGCAGAAACAAGCTTGACCACTCTGCCATCATCAAGTTTCCCCGACCACCAAGTCAGCCATGAAGACAAGACAACACACTTGTGTTTACTGTAGAGGTCAAAGCCACCGAGCAGCAGATCAAACAAGCTGTGAAGAAGCTCCATGTCGTAGACGTGGCCAAGGTCTACACCCTGATCAGATGTGATGGAGAAAAGGTGCCCTATGTTCGACTTGCTCCTGTCTATGATGCTTTCGATGTTGTCAACAAAGCTGAGATCATCTAAATGCAATCCAGCTGGCTAATTCTAGACAAATTTTTCTTACCAAAGAGGTTCTCTTCTGTACACAAACCTAACCTTATGTTAGAAAGAATGTCAACTGTGAAGAGACACAGGCTGCTCTGGGGGTGTAGCTGCAGGGAGTTGTGCTCCTAATTCAAAAGGCATTTCTGGGCTTGAACACACAAGAGGCTCTGTTGGAGGAGGGGCAATTTCCTCCTGTGCCAGTTGGATCTGATTCAACAGTACCTGTGTGTACACCCCTCCACACACACCTCCATTTCTGTTGGTTTGAATTTACCAGTGACTCCAACAGCGAAAGATGGACAATCTCCTCCCATGCAGGTTTAAAAAACCTGTTGGACAGTTATGTGTCAATATGTAAGTCAATGAACTGTCGATGTCGGAAAAGTTGCAATGGTACTCTCCTTTTTGCTGTCTATATTTAAAAAAAAGTGAAGTAGGATACTTCTATTTGGCTGAGCCATAGGAGTTAAAGAAATAAAGGTCTTAAGAGGCCTCCTGGTACAGAACCTCAGAGCATTTGATGGCAGAGCTAAACAAAGCTTTGTAACATTGCCCAAGCAGGGTCCAGGCCAGAATCACAAGAGTCTAGTGGCAGCAGCTGTCTGATCAAAGAACAGTGCTACAGTGGACACTGCTAAGTCTGTGCTTTCCAAGTATTTTGCTTACATACTTGGAGGGGGAGGGGGGTATTGCTGAGCTATATGCAGTTTGATTTTCAGTTTGTTGAAGCACTATCACTTTTTAAATTCCATTACCCTCTTTGAGAAAGAGAATCAGCTCTGTTAAAAGGGAAGGTAGTCGTTTTGACCATGGGCAAAAGCCCTAGATGCAGCGCCAACGCAATGCTCGGAGCACTACTAAATACCACAAATTTGGTGGAAAGAGATAAAAATGCATCACTGGCTCAGGTCACAGTTACATTTTTAAGTCCAATCATATTCCAGTACATGATTATAAAACTCCATTTTTAAGCACCGAGTACCTTTGCTTCCTCTGCTATTTTTTTCTCTTCATCCACCTCCTCAGTCTTTGATGAATCTTCGCTTTGGGGTTTTCTTCTCTTTTGCTTGGGAGCCATGAAGCCTTGGAGAAATTTCTTTATGACACTGGCCTGAAGGGCAATCACACACTCACCAAAATCCTTCAGTTTTTCTAATGATACAACCTACAAGAAATTTTCAGAAAGCAGGATGAGATTAAGAGAAAGACGAAAGATATCACCTTAGGCTAGATTAAAATCAATCCAGACAAATATTAAAAAGGCCACACAGTGTTAACCTCATTGGCTGTGCTTCACTGTGGCTCACTGGCTGCCTTAAGCTTTTATTTAACAAGCAAGTGACTACTTGCATATTCCCAGGAAGGGTTTCTGTGTGTGAGAAGACGGCCTCCATGTAAAGTCACATAACATAGTATGTGGGCACGCTACAGTTCTGATGCAAAGAAAAGCCTAGAAGAGTCAAATTTACCGTGCACCAGTAAGAAGTTTTCACATACTTCAACTTTCATCTGACCTTCACATCCATTTTGCAGATGAAAAAACAAATCACATGATCAAAATTACGCTCTTAAACACACCACACTATCTTTTCAGTCCCCCAAGACATCCCGTTAAGATATACCTACAAAAAGAAAACAATTATAACCCAATACTGGTCAAAGGCTAGGTTTGGCATGTAGTAGGATCCAATCCATGAAGAAGGGTATCAGGCTTGGAAAAAAGGTCGAGAGTCAGTGTAGAAGACAGACTGGCAGTGTTACTGTAATATTGGAGATGGTGCAGATAATGAGACAAGATCAGGTTCAGATCTGTTCGCTCAGTTGCTCTGAGTTGCAGTCAACCTGACAACACAATAATAACACTGACATATGCAGGGAGCTCTGATGATCTCCTGGTAAGGAGATGTCTCGGCAACCCAAAGGCACTTGGTTTTAATCCACCAGCTGCTTCACAGGAGAAAGCTCAGCAATCTCCTCCTGTGTGTTACTGCCTCTAAAAACCCACTAAAAGGTCAACTACAAGTCAGGCTCCTACTCAAGAGTATGTAATATCAATTCGTATATATAATAATGAACCTGTATGAGGCATATTTAGAGCGCTCTCAGGGCCTAGTCCTGAGAAACTGTGCTGCAATCTCAAAGACATACAGTTGGAATCCACCAGATGCTTTGTGGGAGAAGGATGGGCATATTACCCCCATGCAATTCAGTCTCTCAAAACCTGCTGGAGGAGGGAGCTCTGGTGGTCTAGTGGCAAGTAGCTGCGCTGCAATCATGAAGGTGTGTGGTTCAAATCCACCACATGCTCCACTGGAGAAGGAGCAATCTCCTCCTGTGCCTTTAGTATCTGACTCAACAGTATACAGTAAGAAGGAAAAAAAAACCCTGTTGGAGGGTCAGCCGTGGATCAGTTCTGACTCAATGGCACATAACAAGGTGGGGCATATTTATAAATATTTACGAATACCCTTGAGAACCTAACTAAATACCGCCCAGCACTGGATCTCTGCATGTGAAGGATAAGATCCTAGCCTGGTGGGACATCTCCATCAGGGCTACACTAGATGGACCCTGACAGCATTGGGGGGGGGGGAATTCAAACTAAAACCCACTGCCACTGAGATGACTCCGACTCAAAGGGAGCTGAAGGACACAGTAAACCACCCTCTAGGATTTCTAACGCCCTCACTCTTTAGAAACCTCATCTTTCTCCCATGAAGCAGCAAGGCAGCGTCAATATTCAGATAGAGACAGCATCACCAGACTTCTAAAAATGTGGAACAAAACCTCAGATTACAGAGGGGAAACACTCATTCCTACCAGATTGTTTAAAATTGGAGGATTCTCTAAGACTATTTCCCTGATATATACTGGACAGAAAAAAACCCTCAAATTTCTATGGTAGCCACGTAACACACTGGCACAAAAAAAATAATCACTTGTATGTACTCACTCAAAAATTCATTGCAGTAGAGTCAGAACCGACTCATAGCTGACCCCAGAGTGGTTTTCAGAGGTTGTAAACTAACTGTAAAGGAGAAGACTGCCCATTTTTCTCCACAGAACAGTGAGTGGATTTGAACCACCTGCCTTCACACTGGGAGCAAAACTCCCTCAATAAATCTATCATTTCATATGAGACCAAGCATCAATTATTACTTTGCATGAATTATTAAAGCAAAGGTGAGAATGGAGGGTCTTAAGGACAAAGAAATTATATTGATGAAAATTGAATAACTAGAACAGCAATAGTGAGAATGTTCACTCGCCGTGAAGTCACCAGTGTGACTGAACTTCTCCACAAACTGCTGAATGGGAACCTAAACCACAAAAGTCCGGAAGGGATGTCCGGGAAGGTGCACACACAAAAGGATGTTCCCTCAGCTCTTACCCGAGCCTCGAATTCAGATGTTTCTTCCACATAGCCAAGTCCTCCCTTTTGTAACCTTGTTGCAACCTCAATGAGATCACTTCTCAGAAAGTTCAAGAGCTCCTGATTACCATCACAGGACTTCAGGCCCAAATTTGGCTTCCGGGCCAAATGGATGGAGTGAATAATATCCTGGTACCTAGAGGACACAGAGATAGTGAATGATTTTAAAACGTCACTAATTTGAAGAATCTAGAGTTTAATTTTACTATGCTAAAGAGAAGGAAAAGTCATTTTAACCAATTTTAAGTGTACAATTCAGTGAAACTGCTGAAAATGTTAACTGACTCGCAGATATTCCAAGGTTGCCTCATCCTTCTCCAGCACAGCAGCTAACTGTATGAACCACTCATTTCTCGGTGGTTGTCCAAAGCTTGGCAGGACATCTTTGCATCTCTTGCCCCAACTTTCAAATCTCTCTCAATTCTTAATTGTTTCCAGATATACACATTTCATTATGTATTTGAGAATTGTAAAATATGAAGTCTGCTGCTTTTATTCATGGTACCCTGTCTGCGTTACTTGGTGATTTGTATGGGTGTGTGAGCAATTTTCTCTGTTTAAGTTCTTTTAAACTTGGATTCAAGCTGTGTCCCTCCACCAAGAATGTGAATTTACCAGCTGCCAAAACTGCTCCGAAACAGCAGTAACTTTAAATCATCTGCTTGGAATTTGTCACAATACACAAGAGACATGAATTTGAGCTGCAAAATTCAAAGAGAAATGATGTTCTTCTGCCCACTAAGACAGAATCAGTAACAATCCTCTACTCTGAGTGGGTGATAAGCTTTGTTGTGGCTGGGTTTTTATACCAAGAGACCTACAAACCAAAGCTCAAGGTCACCTGAATTGAATACTTTTTCTTCTTTCTTAAAAAAAAGTATTTAAACTTTTTATAACTCCACAATGTCACACTGGTCTTCCAATAAGTTATTCTCCTTTCAATTCTTTCTATATATCAGAGCCCCTTAAACTGAATTTTAGCTCCTCTGTAAGTTATTAAAAAAATAATTAATTTACTACCAGATGATAGCATTTTGACCATCTCTATAAAATTTATTCCTGATTTAAGGACAACACGATTAGATAATGTATCGTGAAAGTTTCTACTTTTTTTGTTTTTTTGCAGAACAGCTGGTGTTTTAAAGCACCTGCCTTTGGGGTGGCAGCCCAACAACTGATCTCTTAGCCATCAGAATTCAAAGAAAGTAATAGGTCATTAAAAACTCAGGAAAAATTAAACCGGTATCAGGAGAGACTCCAAAACCTGCAACAGAATGCCGAGAAGCTAAAACAATGAACAGAAGATGTCAAAGAGCAACAGCAGCAGCAGATAAGAGTAAAATATGCTTTGTAAAAAAGATATGGAGTTAGAAAATCAAAAAAGTAACATAAATTAAGCACTGCTCAAGCTGAAGAACTGAAGAAAAAAATTCAAGCCCTGAGTTGCCAAAATGAAGGATAACTGAGACACCTAAAGAAAACGGAATGAACCCAGTACCAAAAAGAATTGGGCGATGCTGAATCATTTCATGATGATAGCATATGATCAAAACTCAATGACATTGAAGGAAAATGCCCAAGCTGCACTGGAAGCATTGGCAAAAATCAGAGTCCCAGCAACTGAAGGAAGACCAACTGAGCTGTTTTAATAAGGACTGCAGCGCTGGCACGTATCTATGCCAAGAACTTGAGATGCTACTACCCGGCAAACCTCCTAGGAGATACCAACACATAATCTAAAGAAAGGGTATCTAACAGAATGAGGAAGTCATAGAATTTTTAAAATACTACATGAACACAGAACTATCACAAACTCAAGCCATATTCAACAGAGGCTGGGGAATAAAGGCTATCATTGCTGGGGTGAGATGGGTTCTGGCTGAAAGCAGTAAATACCACAAAGATGTCTGCCTGTGTTTCACTGAGTATGCAAAGGCGTTCAACTGTGTGGATCATAACAAATCACAGGTAACACTAAAAAATGGAACTGAAGCCCACTGCAGAACACAGTGTACACAGACCAAGAAGCAGGCAACTCAGGAATACTACAGAGCTTAAAAGGAGAAAAGATGTACATCAAGGCTGTAGCCTTTCACCACATCTAATTACTCTGTCAACTGAGTCAATAGTCTGAGAAGCTTAACTACATGGAGAGAAATGTGACATTAGGACAGGAGGAAAACACAGTAATAATCTGTACTATGTAGGTAATACAACCTTGCTTCCTGAAGATGAACAACTGAGGAACTTATTAATGTAAAGACTATAACCTTCAGTAAGGATTGCATCTCAGCATAAATAAAACAAAAATTCCTCACAACTGGACCAACAGACAGTATCATGATAAACAAAAGGAAAGATTGAAGTTGTCAAGAATTGCCTTTTCCCTGGACCTATGATCAAAGCCCATGGAAGCATTAGTTAAAAACCAAACAACATACCAAATGGGGCAAATCTGCAGCAAAGCACATCTTTAACGTGCTAAATTAGAGCAAGGCTAAGTCACTTTCAAGCCTAAGGTACAGCTGATCTAAGCCACATTATGCTTCATGTGTATGCAAAAGTGGGAACACAGAAGAACTGCTATGTCTAAATGTGGTCATGGTGTTAATTTTTCTTAAACTTTAATAGCTTTTATGGATAAACAAGAAAATCTAACATATTTACAATATCTAATTAAAGATGAGGAGGAAAATAGGGGAGAAATCCTTACCTCTTCTCTAATCTCTCCTTAAGTTGACTTTCTCTTATTCCCTGAGGATGGAGGCAGTTTAGTAACTCATCCAGTTCCTTTTGACTATCACACAAAAACCTGTAAAAGCAAAAGAGATTTGCTAAGTCTGAAAAAAATAAACATTAAGAAAGATATGTAGGGTAAGTGGTAAGAAGAGCAGAATTCCAAACAAGGAATTTATGGTTTCTATTGAGACCTGTTACATTCTCCATTAAAATATAAAACGATTTCCAATTGATAAGACACATTGTTGAGGGTCTTCGCTCAAAGAGGGTCTATACTGGAGGATGTGTCATAATTGATTCAGTCTAATTGATTTCAGACAGCAGAAATTGGTACTTTCTCAGTATTTTCCAGCTTTGACGTTAGTAGGAAGAGCATAATTCTGAATAATGATCATATTTACAGGTCTTCTGTGTACACATATGGTTATTATCTTATTACTGAATGGGTAATATTTCCGTATAGATCTTGAAATGCTCTTTCAACAGTGACTATATATGGCCATCAGAGTCAAAATGGCCAATACAAGACCATTTTCACTCACATCTAGGATGGGATCTTTATGCTTGCCATTTCATTTTTCACAACTTCTAATTTCCTAGTTTTTAGTTCAATTTTAAAACAAATTTGTTTCATTTTTTGAATTAGTTTCAATTGTAAATACTTGCAGTTTTGCAATTTCCAGCTTTGTATCTCCTAGAGTCTACATCCGATTATTAGTGGACGTGTGCAGCTGTTTCTCATTTACGTCATGCCACATCAATAAGGGAAGTAAAGACTCACTGGCGGAGATTGTTACTTCATTCCTATAGTGAAGGTACACTCCATCTGGATGGATCCCTGAGGTGTGTAATGGATTGTGCCAATGAATAATCACAAGATGTGCAGCTGTACTCTACCTGTGGCACCACCAGAGAAAGATGAGCAGTGTCCTCCATTAAAGACAGCCTGAAAACCTCAATGGAGGGTCACTCTGAACAGGCCCTGACTCAAAGACAGTGGATGGTGTGGCATTTACTCCGAGGAAGCAGCTCTCCCCAACTAGTATTCTGAGGACCTTCCAAATGGAGTGCCCTAAGCTAACACCTTATCAGACAATGGTCCGCTGCTACTCTTTGAGCTTTTCAAAGGTCCATTATTCCACAGGTGTATAGCTGGTCTTGCTTCCCTGCCTTATAGTCCGGAAGCTCTGTTGAACCTTGTGCATCAAGGGGGGGACTCTTACTGGTGTTTGAAAAATTGGTGGCACAGCTTCCAGCATCACAGCAACAAATACACCACCACAGCTTGACAAACTGAGTGAGTGTTGGAGCACATAACATACAAACCTTTTTAGAAAATCAAATTCCAATTTTAGGGGAAAAGAGGTATTTTCTTATGAATTAATCTTGTCTACTTTTAAAACAGAAAAGTGTTGTTTGTAGTAAGGTGTGCTATTAACTTGCCCAAAGGGGGCACCCTCTTTAGTGGTTCAAATGCAGCAGCAGCAGCTCTTTAAGATGTGGAATCTCCTCCCATGTAATTTACAGCCTCGGGAAAGCGTGCTAGGAGTCAGCTCTAACTCATTTAACTAACAATGAGTTAAAGTCCTTTAATTATTATTTTTATTTATTGTTGCACATTTTCTGCCCCCTCCCTCACTCCCTTCCTTTCCCCCTCCTGCAACTCCACCAATGCACCCCTTGTTCCAGACTACTGCCTGGACACATAACGCCTAATCATACATTCCTTCTGCCATGTTCTTTCTCTCATCTCTTTTAATACAGTGTTCATCATCTATCCTTTTTCCCCATTCTCTCCACAAACCTCCCATGTCTGTCATATTTTTTAACAACAGATTTAAAACCTTTTTAAAAATTTTATTTCATTATTTTTTGTGTGTACCATCAAATCAGATCTGACTGGTACAGGAGGAGATTGTTCCTCCTTCTCCAGCAGAGGATCTGGTGGATTTGAACCGTGAGATTTAAAACTTTTAAAGCAGTAAGTTTAAAATTCACTTAAGAAATCAAAAGCCCTCCCAAGTGTCATTAGAGGTAATTACTTAACTCACTGGTGGTCACAACATTAAACTCTTTCTTTCTAAACATATAGAAGGAAAAAGAGCAACCAGCTGAATGCTCACATTACCATAGGTTCTGTCCTTGTTTGGGTATGGTATTCTCCACAGCAGTCTCTCCTGCTGGCCCATGCTGGGTATTCATGTTTGCATTTTTGCCGACATTTGCTTTCTTACCTAAGAAAGATTTACATTAGGTTCAATAGAATACCACATTTTTTCTTTACCTTAGCAGTACATAGCACCAAAGCCAACAGCCAATGCAGATACTACTTATTAAATATATCCACACAAACAACAGATGTTAGTTTCTCTCCAGTATCTTGTAGCACACTCCCTGAGGCACTTGCTCTCTGCAGAATAACAGAATTCAATAGTGTAACAGTATCAAAACTTAGAATGATGAAGAATAGATAAATAACTCTGCAGATGTAAATCACACGAGATTGCACACTTTTCTCCTGTGGGGCAGCTGGTAGATTCGAACCACCTGCTTTCAGGTTAGCAGAGTAACTCTGCCAACTAACCCACCAGTCCACCCTTAATATTAAGATGATATTATTACAACTGTGTTTAAGCAAATTTATAAAGCATTGTAAGGTAAAGCACTAGTTGTAGAAGATTATATAATGCAGTCGCTTTTATCAAAGATTCCAATGACTTTGAAGCCAAATGGAACAGCTGCTCTTTATCTTTTTCCAGTGATTATCATCCTCATAGCCATGAAATGCCGTACTTAATGGAGAGATAATTATTGTTCCACAAGATCTGGGACAATAAAAACAACACGATTACTGTATTAATTTTATGAAACGTGTAATACTATTTTGCAAAAAACTGAGAGACAAGTATGAGTCTTGAAGAATATCCAAATTATCTTTTCCCCTTCTAAAAAATACATAATCTCAATTATTGTGTTTAAGGCAAAAATCATCAGCTTCCTTTTTACGATATCCTAAGGGATCTAATTTGAAACTAGATACTTGCACCGGTTCACTATTTGTGGACAGTTAAGTACTGATGGTATTTCACACTATTATGTCAGTGTCATGAGGACTGAATTACTGCCTCACAGAGGGGGTTGGGAAGCCTATGAGGAGTACAAATCATTCTTGTCATGTTACAATTGCCATGCAATTTCCAATTTTATCTGTGTAGTAAACATTAAATGTTTTAAATGTTGCTGCCTGCAGGTTTAACTAAAAACATTCCAGAGAACTTACTTTTCACCTTATAAGGGAGTTTTTTCAATTGGATTATGGAAATGGCAAATATAAACAATGTGTAAAGTAGAACATGTTATCATAAAATTGGAGATAATAAAATTACTAGAGAGTGGGTTTTGTGGTTTGTTTTGTTGTGTTTTTTTTTTAAAAAAAAATCAACCACAGGAGATAAAAGAGCAGCATTTTCCAGGGATAAAACTGAGAAAAGTCAAACACAGGGAGAGTGTTGCTACACTGTGGGAATAGGAGTCAATGCCTAAAGCAGAAGGCACTCCAACTGTTGAATGAAAAACTAACTTGCTCTGTAATCTTAAACACAAATAACATTAAAATTTTTAAAAGATACTTTTATCATTAAAGAGTCAATCAAAATATAGCTTTTTATGGGGAAAAAATGAGAGAGGACAGGGAATCTTTAACACTGACTCTCCTGAAGCAGTGTATAGTAATACTAAATCCACTTACTTCGGGGATAGTAATCTTCGTCTGGAGAATCCAAGTGGCTTTTCCGGTGATGACTGAATCGGTAGTCAATACTGTCATGGACCCATCCTTTTTCAATGAACAATCCTGGAACTTCATCTGAGAAGAGCCAGTATCTACAAATCACAACCACACAGCCAGGTAATGAAATCAGGAGAGGAGAATAACTTTACTACTAGGAAAAATTTTCCAGAATATCAGGGGCATACATAGTAACCACAGTAGAGAGAACCCCTTGCTCTAAACTCCAGACTGATAAAGAATAATGGCATAATCTGAAATAGATTTACTCTATCCCTACAATCTGTTTCTTATTTTTAAGATCCTCAACTGAAGGGACATGTTTTATTCAAAGGTGTAATCTTAACATTTGATATAGTAAATATTTCATCTTGTATCATCAGTGAAAACTTGTCTCTTCTAAATACTTTAGACAATTCCATAACTAATAGCATCGTAACCTCCCAACAAGACAAAAGTTACATTAAGTTACATCTGAAACTTACCTATTATGGTTTCTATCTGTCCCAATAGGAGTGCGCCTCATGACCAGTTTTGCTTTCGCAATTCCTTCTTGGAAAGCCTTCTCGGCCGCTGCTTTGTGTTTCCGTATTCGTTCTTCTTCAGCCTCTCGTTCTAACTTCACTGTGAATGATAAAAATGTTATGCTGAATGAGAGCAAATAAAAATGACACAAAATTAAAATTCCTGATACAAATGTTCATAAAACATCAGTTTCCTTCTCCTAATTCTAATTCAGTATAAAAAAAATAACAAAAAATAGTAGTTATCTAGAAGGGGCGTAGGTGTTAATCATGGCCTTGCACAATTCGATGAGTTGTGGGTGGGGTGAACAAAATGGGAAGCATCTTTTGTGAACAACAATGTATTCAAACTTTGTAAATAAATCAGAATTAAAAAAAAAATAGCCATATCTGTTCTTCCTACACATGCTGAGTTTTGAAGGTGTCAGTCATCGACTCATGCAAACATCACTTAATTATTCATCGATATCGAGTAGCCAACCCTCTAGCAGGTTTTCAGAGGCTGTGATCTGCATGGGAGTAGAGTGCCCATCTTTCTCTCAGAGCCGATAGTCAAGAGAAGTCTGTGGATCTGCAGCGCAACTTCCTATAGACGACATCACCAGAGCTGCTTCGAAGTTAAGGATCTTCTCTAAAAATCAACTTTCAACTAAAGTATTTCATGTAATCCTGGAGAAAGTGGAACATTTTCTGATAGAAGTCACAAGATCCTTCAAGACCCGCATAAATAACAGAATAAAGCAAAACCCAAACAAACTCACTGCTCCCAAATCAACTGTGACACACAGCGTCCTTCAGAGTGGAGCAGAGCTGCCAAGGCTATAATCTTCACAGAAGGAGCTCTGGTGACGCGGTGTATTACATGCTACAATACAAAAAGGCCAGGGATTCAAATCTACCAGCTGCACCAGATAAAGATTTGTTGTTGTGTACCACTGAGTTGGAATAAACTCAAAGGTGATTCTCCAGGAGGTTTTAAGAGGCAGTAAATTACACAACAGGAGACTGCTCATCTTTCTCCCATGGAAGAGATGGCAGATTCAAACCAAGTACCTTTGGACTGGCAGCACAATTTGCTATCACTAAGCCACCAGAGCTCCGTAATCAATTATTTACAGCCTCAGAAATCCAGTACATCCAGCAACAATAGCAAAGTTCAAACAACAAAGGCTGGCGAGCTTGTGGAGATTAGAACTCTTATTCACTGCTGGCGGGAATGTAAAATGGTACAGCCACTACAGAAGGCGGTCTGGCATTAGAAATAGAAATGCCATTTAACCCAGCAGTTCCACTACTAGAAATACACCCTTAAAGAAACCCGAGTCATGACTCAAACAGATGTATACACACTCATGTTCACTGCTGAGTTACTGACAATAGCAAAGAGATGAAAGCGACCCAACTGCCCATCAAACAAATGGAAAGAACTATGGTACAGTCACACAATAGAGTATTACACAGCATCAAAAAACAATGAGCTCATAAAACATTATACAAGATAGGGGAGCCTGGAAGACATTATGATGAGTGAAATAATCTTGGTAACAAAAGTACAAATACTGTGTAACACCACTGTTACAAATAGAGGACAGATATTGGGGAGGAGGTTAGGGTAGCTATATAATGAACACTGCATTAGATCAGATGAGGGAAGAACGATAAGAAAGGAATATATGCTTAGGCATTTTTTTTTAACTTTTTTTTTTATTTGCTTAGGCATTTTATGTATGACAAGAATCCGGAACAAGGGGAGCACTGACGGGAAAACTAGAGGAGGAGGGGGAAGAAAATGTGCAACAATGAATAAATAAAAAATCACAATAAAATAAAATGTAAGAGTGTGTGTTTTCCAGTAAAGTCACAATTCCAGTCAGAATTGAAGCTAACACTGAAGCCATTTTATTGGGAGTCAAGTTTTCACCCAATGAAGGACTGATTCAATCTGTACACTGAGCAAATACTTTGAAGAACGTGGCATCACAGCTGGAGGAACTCCTCAATAACCTACATTATATAGAAAAACTCTGCTTACAGAAAGTGGAAGAAAACTTGAAGCACTTAGTAAAGAAGGGAAAAAATAGGACAGCCTTCAATATGGATGTCTCAACAAGAAAACAAAAATCCTCACAACTGGACCAACAGGAAGCATCATGAGAGATGAAGAAAAGCTTGGAGTTTTCAAAGATTTCATCTTACTTGATCCAAAATAAAAATCCATGGTAGCTGTAATCAAGAAATACAAACACATGTTGCAGCAGACAAATCTGCTGTCAAGGAACTCTTTAAAGTTCTTAAAAAACAAAAAGATCAAGTTAAAGACTAAAGTATGTGTGATCCAACTCATGGTATTTTCACTTGCTTCCTATGTATTTAAAAGTTGGGCAAAGATTAAGACCAAGGAAGAATCCATGACTCTGAACAGTGAGTGGTAGTGGCAAAGAGTGCTGACTATACTAGAAAGTGCCAAAAGAACAAATCTGTCTTAGAGGAAGTGCAATGAGGGTGCTCCAGAGAGAACAAGGATGGAGAGACTGTCTTCCACACTTCTGGGCATGTTGTCAGAAGTCAGATTCTGGAAAGACCTCATGCTTGGAAAACAGAGCACTGGCTAAAGGCTGGAAGACTCAATGAGACAGGACCAACCCAGTGACTACAATTGTGTCTGAGCTGGCAGAGATTGGATGATGCACCATAGTGTAAGGTTTTGACATGTCATTCAATAGTCACTATCAGTCATAACTGACCTGACACCACGTAACTAAAACCAAAACCAACTACTAAACTGCTACCAAAATAGGTCTAACAAGTCAACACAATCCCAATGGGAATCTTTTTGAAAATGACAAACTGGGTCAAAAATTCTTGCACAAGACCTAGGATAACCAAAGAATGTTCTAAAAGAGCAAACTGGATGACTTCCTGGCTTCAAAACTTGTACAAACCATCCAAACAATTCTAGTCCCAGGCATACACCCCAAAAGACTTGCAAGCCGGGATTCAAAAAGGGACTAAATAGAGCCAGGATTTAACAGATGAATGCAAACCAGAGAATGCGGTGCACACATACACCGGGACACTACTCCACTAGAAGGAAAACTGAAAAATAGTTTGGCTTTTTTAAAAAATAAAAAAATAAGTCTTAACACACAACCTTACAATATGGATGGCACCTGAAGACACTATACTGAGTGAAATAAGGCAAGCATAAATATGTCTTCATTTAAGTAAAACAGTAAGAGAAGGGTAAGTGGACAGAGGCCAAAGTTGTCTGCTTACCAGGAGCAGGAGGAGGGAACAAAAGGGCAAATATGGGAAAATCTGATTACTTAAAGTCAGCATGGGTTACACAATGACTAAAGATGTTGTATAGTCATTAAAAGTACAACTGGTGAAAGTTCTTTGACAGGGTCAGCAAAAAAGAAACAACTTAGGGGAGCTCTGGTGGCCTAGTGGCAAGAAGCTACAACTACAATCCTAGAGGTGCGCCGTTCGAATCCACCAGATGCTCTGCCGGGGAAGGAGGGGCAATCTCCTCCTGTACCAGTCAGATCTGATTTGACGGTACACGCACACACACACCCAAAAAAAACCAAAAAAACAACTTCAACAAAATGAACTAAGTTACTATAACATTTGGCTCAAGCAGAGCAGGAATGGCAAGGAAGGTAGAGGCCATGGCAGGCAGTGTCTATTCTCCTATACATAGGGTTGCAATGAGTCAGAACTGACTTGACAGTTCCCAACATGGAATGTATGACCAATGGCCTCTGTAACAGACTTCCTCTGCCTTAAGACAAAATCTAGGTGATATATAGCTAATACTAGGGAGCTCTGGTGGCCTAGTGGCAAGAAACTGTGCTACAATCTCAAAAGCACATGGTTCAAATCCACAAGCTGCTCTGCGGGAGAAGGATGGGCAATCTCCTCCCTTGTGATTAACTGACTCTGAAAACCCACAGGAGGGTCAGCTGTTCCCACTCAATGGTACAAAACAACAACAACATAGCTAGTACTAATTTTTTCAATTAAAGAACATATAGAAGAATCTTGATCACAAGGTGGGGGAGAAAATGCAGACAAGAATTGAAAATTTTCACAAACTCTCAACTTTCTGGAGCCATAAAGTTAGACAAATCCCTGAAAGTATGCCCTAAACTGTAAACAAAAAATAACCTTCAAGTCATCTTAAAACGGAATACTTTAAACGTATAACAAAACTGCACTGAATAAGTCATTCTTTTAAGAACTATCATTATGGGGTAAATGACAACAGTAGTTCATTTCAAAAGCTTAAGACAGGAACCTTAAGGGGCAGTGAGTGAAGAAGGAATGAGGACAGTGAGAATGGTCACATAACTCAAAGAATATAATCAGTCCACTGAACTATTCATGTAGAAACTGGTGTATTTTTTTCCCCAAATATCTCAACAACAATAAAATTTAACATGGAAAAAGAAACACACAATTAAGACCTAGAAAAAGAGCACAGCGAGATAGCAGGTTAGGTATTGGGCTTCTAATCCAAAGGTCAGCAACTCCAAACTCAAAAGAGGTGTTCCACGGGAGCCAGACGGAGCCTAGGTGAAGCCCTTCCCTCCCATTAAGATATGCAAACTCAGAAATCCACTGGAGGGTCATCAGAAGGTAAAACTGATAAATTTCAGTTCTAAATTCTTCCAAACATTCATACACAAATGGCAATGTAAAGGATAAAGGCACTGAGGACTGCCTGGCAGTTAGTTCCTTGTTGCTTAAACATTTACCCAGTCATTCCACACCAGGCACTGGGGTGGCGAGGAGGAGGGGGACTTGACTGTCTAGCCAAGAAGAAAATTTATAATATTAACAAAAGTTCATAAAGCACAGTTCCCAGAAGAATTCTTAACAAGTAGAAACAACCCAAATATTCATCAACTATTTAGAGAAACAAAATATAGGATTATTCCTATAATGGAATATTACAGACATAAAAGTAATGAAATAGCCATACATACTACACTGAGAATGATCCCTGAGAATACTATGCTAAGTGAAAGAGGTCAGTCAAAAAGCCATCACTTATGATACCATTTATATGTGATGTCCAACAAAGGGAGATCTGCAGTGACAGAAGCAGCTTAGTAACTACTTAGGGTTGAAGGAGGGGGAGTTGGCAGCAAAGACACAGAAGGGGTCTCTTTGTAGTGATGAGGAAGACCTCAAGTTGACTGCTCTGATGGCTGCATATACCTAAAGTATACTAAAAAAAAGCACTAAATTATAGACTGAATGGTTTTCTCTAGAAACCCACTAAATGGTATGTGAAACAGAGTTCGAGAAAGCTTTTTTAAAAAAAAATTCTGAGGGAGCTCTGGTGGCCTAGTGGCAAGAAACTGCACTGCAATCCCAGAGGTACAAAGTCTGATTCCACCAGATGCTCTGCTGGAGAAGGAGGGACAATCTCCTCCTGCACCAGTCAGATCTGATTTGATGGTACGATTACATACATACATACACACACACACACAAATTCTGATGAATGGTACCATGAAAGCCCAAAATTTTTAAAAATCTTCAAAAAAAGGAGAAGTTAGGATCTGATAGAAGTTAGTTCATAATAATGCTAAAGGCTTCAAAATATCTTGTCCCATCTTTGTAAATGCTTATTAAAATTATTTTTTTAAAAAAGAAAAAATAATAATAAAAAAAGGTCTCTTACAAAAAAAATATCTTGTCCCTTAATTTCTAACAATTTTATCAGGCATATATAAGATACTGAGGTACAGATTACATAATCTACTCAAAGGCATATAGCTAAGCCAAAGCTAGGATTTAAACCTAGGTCACTAATGTCCAAGTATTATTTTCACTTTGCCAATCTGTGGGTTTGGCTCTTTACTAAATCCAAGGACAGCAGTATCAGTCCAATTCAGACAATCAGTAACTGAAGAATGCCAGGGTTGACATTCCTTCCAGGCTATTGTTGACCCAGGAAGAGTGCCGAGTATAAAGGACATAATGAACCTCTGCTGACAAAACAAAAGACCTTGGCAATTCTCTTCCTTCTCCTAACTAAGTGCTAAGCCTTCTTTTTTCTCAGCACAAGATCTTACCTTTCAATTCTCTCTCTTGGATTTCTCGTTCCTTCTTGGCCTGAATGGCCATCAGCCTTCTGCTCTTCACAGCACTAATCATGTCTTCAGCTTCCATATCTACTTGGGGTTCAAATTTCACAATTTCTTTTTTCCGATCAGTTTTTCCTAACCCATTCTCCTCTTTTCCATTTTCCTTATTCCTGGCCTCCAGTTCTTTCCGTTTCTGTTTCTCTGCTCTCTTCTTATCATTTTCTTCCTTCAACACAGCTAGCCGTTCCTTCCACAGTTCTGCAGACATCTGCTGTCTAGTTTCCATGTGGTCTTGCACTGAGTAAGTCATAAGAATACGGTGGCAGAGGGCAGTCAAAATCTGCAGCTTCTCCTCTGATGTTAGCTCAAAAAATTCAGATGTTTCCAACTTCTCCAGAAACTCATCTTGTACTTCATTGTCCTCAAATGGTGCCGAATCTTTGTCATCTGTGTCTGAACCCTCGCTTTCCTCCTGAACATCAGATTTACGCAAGCAGAGCCGCACCAGCTCTGAAACAGAATGCAGAGTCAGTGGGATTTCTGACAGCTTCATTCCCAGTTCACCGTAGTCCTCTGCTATTTCATCTTGTAATAAGGTCTGCAAGAGGATGACCAATACCCTATTCAAATATAAAAAGCCACCTTTATCTGAACTCAAGGCTTCCATAAGAGACACAGCAGTAATAGGATACTGAGCATCTGGGAGGAGCAGTCCAGAGTAACAGCTCAGGAATTCCACCACCATGGCCACATCCCCAAAGAGGGTGTTGGGCAGCCCTTCGGGAGTATCTACCAGTCGGAATGCCGGAAGGTTTCTGCCAGGCAACTCTTGGTCCTCAAACCGCTTCTGCTTTTCGAGCCTCTCAAGCATTTCTTTCTCTCTCCGCTCTTTGGCTTTCTCCTTCAACCTCTCTTTCAGCTCCTCTCGTTTCTTTTTCAGATATTCCTTGCGCTGCTCTTCAGACATGGAGGCCCATTTCTTTTTGTGCTCTAGAAGCTCATAGCGCTTCTGAACAAGATTTCGAAGTTCTTCCGGGAGACGAGCTCTGTCTTCATTGGACAGAAGACGAGCTGTTTTGGAGATAACACAGGACAGGGCGGTCTTCTTGTCCTCCCTGTCTTTGTTTTCTTTGTAGTAGGCAATGAGGTGGAGCGCAGCAGGAGGCAGATGTTTATGAGGCTTATTAGAAGATCTAGGTGTACCCCCAGAATTCCGTGGGGCTCGTGTCATTTTCTGAGTACCTTTGGCCATATCCAACAAAGTCATTTGCTTCATTTTGGTTTTAGGAGTCTTCAACCCCTTTTTGGGAGATTTGGAATTCCCTGTGGATTTCTGTCCATTCAGAATACCTTTGCTTCTGCCCTTTGCCTTCAAAGGTTTGTCACTGTGCTTCCCTGGCTTCTTAGCAGCTGGGCCTTTCTTCGGAATGTGAAAGTTAGTGTGGAGTTTGTTGGGTGACATCATCTTCATCACTTCCTCTAGATGGTCTTCTGGAGATTTGGAATTCTTTGAGTTCTTTACTTTGAGAGGAGAAGTATTCAAAGATTTCTTCAAGTGCACATGGCACCATAACTTAGGATTTAGTGGTGAAGTGAGAGAAGAGGTGTCAGTTTTGGTTTTCTTTGAGGGCTTCCGGTCTGGGGATCCAGTATTTTTCCTCTTGGTAGAAGGATTGAGAGTCATGTACTAGAATTTAAGAAGAACACAATTAGCTCAAATTAATTTTACAAAGAAATATTTAAGCACTCTTTCTTAGCCATTAAGTTACAAGCTAATACTCACTTATCTTCAAAGACACTGCATCTCTGAAAACAGAAGGACAAGTTAACTTTGGTTTTGCTCTATCAATACAGAATTCTCTTGATGGCCTAGCTTTAAAATCTACACTAATTTTAAAAACTTTTTATTTTTTGTTATGCAAATAGTTTTTTGTTTATATACTGATTGTTGCTGCTGTGTTCCATCAAGTGGGAACCAACTCATAGTTGACCCTCCATTGGGTTTTAGAGGCTGTAAATCACACAGAAGGAGAGTGCCCATTTCTCTTATGGAACAGTTGGTGGATTCAAACCAAATACCTCTGGGTGGCAGCACAATTCCTTATACAAAGCCATCAGAGTTTCCTATATATCTATCAGTAGCTCATAAATAAGGAATCCATAAAACATTTCAGCAAAAATAACACCAGACGTCATGCATACAATTTCACAGCCTAGCCATGAACCCCAGATAGAGGATACTTTATTAAGATGATTGCAATAACAAAAATTACTGCTCACAGGTAAGACTGGTTCTTGACCCTGGCCACTAAGTTTGTCAAAGTTCACTAATTCTCTCCGTTAGATGAAAAATTCATTTACATGTATACATTAAAACCTTTGAAATCACAACAGTATCCAATTCTGGTTTGAGATCATCCCTCAGAAAGGAAAAACAAATGTCACCAAATGGACTGACAGTGACTCAGACAATGTACTCGGGCCTAAGAGAGACGGTGAGAATGGCTCAGAACAGGGCACTCTCTGGGCCACTGAGCCGGAGTCCACCAAGGACCAAACAGGCATCACACAGCTCTACTGTCCATCATCTTTACATAGGACCTTAGTCCTCATCTTTACCTTAGTCCTCATTTTATTCTCATCTAGCTTTTATCTCTTTGGCAAACCCGTAACATTGATTAACTCAAACTTTGTACTCACTCCTGGTCTGTATACTTGCAGATTAAGCACGGCAAGACTAAAAGATAAAAAGGCAGAGAGTAGTCTCATGTCAATCCACGGCCTGGTACCTCACCTGGGTCCTAAATGCTCAATCACAGTATGTTCCCTCAACTCATTTACTTTCCAAGTCTCCTAGATGGCAATTTTGTACTCTATCTCCTCAGACCTCCCACTTCCCATCATATAAATTAGTTTAAGAACCTATTCCATTTGTAGTAACATCAGACTCTCATTTAAAAAAAAAAAGGTACGTGACTCTCATGCTTTAAAGAAAACAACTATGAAGAGGAAAGAAGAGGGGATCAAGGGGGGAGCCTAGCAGCTAACTAAATGGAATAAGCAAGCTATGCCAAAATATAGCCAATTGTGACAATTTTCTTGTTTAAAACTATTAGGAGAAAACATGAAATTATCTCTAAAATATGGTACTTAGTGCTAACGGTTTGTGCTGCCAACCCAAAGCATGTGGTTCGAATCCATCAGCTCCACATGAGACAGATGGGTCATTTCCTCCTGTGCAGTTTATGGCCTCTGAAAACCTAGTAGAGTCAGCTATGAGTGGGTTCCAACTCCACAGAACCTCACCACCACCACCAGAGGCCGCTTAATACACGGATGGCGCTCAGTGTCTCATTAAACGTCAAGGTTTTTCAGTAGAAGGAATGAACTATAAAGACAAAGAAGCCTTCGAAAGTCTGGTGACAGTGGGTTGGGCAGACCCATGTGAGATGAGAAAGAAGGTAAATAAACCATGACTATCAGATGTAAGAGAAATGAGCCCTTAAAGGAGACTATTTGTTGAAATAGCTATGATGAAATAAATTGCAGACAAAGAATGATTAGACTGCACCCAGATACCACTGAAACCCTAAAGTAAATTACAAAAGATAGCCCTGCATTGGACCATGATGGCATGAAGAGTGTCATAAAATGTAGAAATGGCCAAGCTTACTGGTCCAGGAGAAACTTGGTGAAATGTCCAACACTAAGGCCCTGAGAAACCTGGAACAAAACACGTCCCCAGCTCAACTTTTAGCCAAACAATAAACAGGCCTATAAGGTAAACAAGAGGGAGGCTTTCACTTCCATAGTGTAACCAACTAATAAGGCAGGAAAGAGTACAGTTCAAAGATTAATGGCAACAAGAACCACAGAGTGAGAGTCTGCAGGGTGTGAGTACACCGTGGGAATGATAACGTTCTGAAGCTAAATGAGTGAGTGAATTTGAAAACCAATTTGCTTTGTATATGTTCATTCACATCAAAACAAAAAGTATTCCAGCGATAGCATCAAAAAACACCCACTCTTCTTGGGAGTAAAACACGTGGTTTAGTAACATTTACTAGACTAGAAAATAAACGGAACAATGGTAAATAACTTTAACGATAAAACTACCACAGTAAAAGGACAGAACTAAGCCAGCACAAAGGTAGAAATAGTCTGTAAACAATGTGCCACACTAAACAAATCCTATTTTGGCCAGGTCCTGGAGCTTATATCTAATCTTCCTTTGAAGAATTCCAGATAAGTTTCTCTGGCTAACTATTTTTGTTATGAGACTTAAATTTATGTGTTACGTGCCCAATAATCCTCAGGATGGGATGACAAGGAGGTTAAAAAGACTATAAACTCTATCCACAACTCAGGGTACAGACCTTTACCTAGAAGTAGCAACACAAAACTTCAGAGTGTTAAAAAGCATAACGAAGAGAACTTATTTAAAAGTGCACCACCCTCAGGGAGCTCTGGTGGCCTACTGGCAAGAAACTGCACTGCAATCCCAGGGGTACATGGTTCGAATCCACCAGATACTCTCCTGCAGAATGAGAAGATAATTTTTTCCTGTACCAGTCAGATCCAATTTGATAGTACACACACACAAAAAAAATATTTTTTTAAAGTGCCCATCAACAAAAGAATGGATAAACACACTGTGGTATATTCACATAATGGAATACTACGCTGCATTGAAAAACAAGGAACTCATGCAATATTATTCAAACTGGGTGACCCTGGAGGACATTATACTGAGTGAAATATCTCAGTCACAAAGGGACAAATACTGTTAGTGCCACTGTTGTAGAATGGGACTGTTATCAGGGTTGGGATAAGACTGAGAAAAACTGGATAAATTATACTGCATTGAAACAGATGAGGGAGAGAACAGTTTAAAAGCGATTAGGTTAAAAAAAAAGCGGTTACGTAATATGGTTATCACGAGAGTCCAGAACGAAAGATACATAGTGGAGTGTACTCAGCGCAGGAGCAGGAGGGTTATATACCAATGAAGGAATTTTTCTTTTCTTTTTCAAAGAGAAGAGCAAACTGGGGGGGGGGAGGTATGCAGGGAGAAAAGTACAACAATGAATGAATGGAAATCCAAAATCTCAATAAATTTCATTAAAATTAATAAAATTTTAAAAGAAAATGGGGTTCTCATTAGTCAGAGTCAACTTCACGGTGCACTTGGTTTTTTTAAAAGCTATTATGTGATCAATTTTAGTCTTCAATGTATTACTAAATTTCCTTTAGAAATATATAGAAACAATCGCCAATATTGAACACTGGCTGAAATGCCAAAAGTACTTTAAGAATTTTATTTAAAAAAGGAAAATAACAACATGTACAAAACACAGGAGACAGTATATCAAGCAGGACTGGGGAATAAAAAACCAGTGTCTAAGGAAGGGAAAGAGCAAAATAAAAATGAGTGTGTGCCCTTAATTTTGTAGACTAGTTTTTATACAAATCTCAATTTTTTTACCAAATACAATCATTTCCTTTTTAAAGTTAAAAAATTTCACATTACCTTAGTCTCCATTTTAAATCCATACACATCTGTGTATGTTAATATTTTAAGCCTTTGTTAGAAATTTTGAGAGTAGTGCTTTATTTAAAAATTGCTTTCCCAGGAGTTGGAAACAACCTAAGTGTCCATCAACAAACGAATGGCTAGAGAAGCTGTGGTATATTCGCACAATGGAATACTATGCTGCATTAAAAAACAAGGAACTCATGCAATATTAT
>NW_006399830.1:11898200-11898824 GCF_000299155.1 Elephantulus edwardii | reverse complement strand
TCCCTGTAAATGTTCATTAAATCTAATAAAATTTAATAATAATAATAAAAAGGAAAAAAAATAAAATAAAAAATTGCTTTCCACAGTGTTTCTCTCATTCTCCTTGTCTGAGTTAGAACAGACTTATAACTAACTGATCCTGCAGCAGGTTCTGGAGGCTGACGGACACAGGAGGAGAGCGCTCATCTTTCTCCTACAGAGCTGATCATGAGTTAGAATCCCTGGAGGCACAACTAGATGTCAGGGCCCAGAATGTAAGTTCCTAGAATTCGAGTATCTAGTTCCTACTAAAATTGTAGATTAGTTTGTACGTTCTAATCAACTCTTTAAGCTAAAAGACACAAGAGATTTAAAGCAAGGAACATATTTAAGGACTCAAGTGATTAAAGAGTAAAAAACTTAATCAGAGATGATTTTATAAATAAAGATCTCATATAGTTTAAAGGTGCTCTGGTGGCTCTGGAAAGAAAACTATGCTGCTGTTCCAAAGTCATGCAGTTCAAATCCACCAGCTGCTCTGCTGAAGGATGGACAGTCTCCTCTCATGTGGTTAACAGTCTCAAAAACTTGCTGGACAGTTAGCTACAGGTCAGTTTCAACTTGACAGCAAACAAGAATTATATA
>NW_006399830.1:11884877-11898100 GCF_000299155.1 Elephantulus edwardii | reverse complement strand
TAAGGGGTTTTTTTATTATTATTTTGTGTGTGTATACCATCAAATCAGATCTGACTGGTACAGGAGGAGATTGTTCCTCCTTCTCCAGCAAAGCATCAAGAATAATATATATTTTAAGACAAAAGAAATGGAAAAAAATCTGAGCACAGTTCTCAAACTCACCAGCATTTAAATGGGCATACACACAAAAAAAAATTTGCCCATAATTAGTACAAAACATTTTTTTTAAATATGTCTAGTTCTATTAAATATTTGGTCTCAGTCTAGGGAAAATAAGTCCTTTTTTCCTCATTTTTCTCACTACCCAAGAGCAGGAATCCACTCACAGCTGACTCTCCACTGGGTTCCAAGGTTGTAAATCACACAAGAGGATACTGCCCATCTTTCTCCCTTGGAACCACTCGTGCATTCAATCTCAGATCTGAAGAACTCTGCCTTTGGGTTACAGCACAACTTTGTAGGGACTAGATTACCAGAGCTTCCTTTTTTATTATTACTATTTTTGTGTGTGTGTACCCGTCAAACTGGATCTGACTGGGCCAAGAGGAGATTGTCCCTCCTTCTCCAGCAGAGCATTTGATGGATTCGAACTGCGCACCTCTGGTATAGCAGTGCAGTTTCTTACCACTAGGCCGAGCTTCCTTAATTCTTAAGCTTTTCTTTTAAGCAACTTATAAAAATACAGGGGACATAATGGAAAATAAAGCATGATCTTGTAGATCTAGAACAGGAAAAAAATTTGCTAGATGGTAAATTATAATTAAACTATAAACAATATTTGGTGAAATAAAATTAATTTCAATATGCTAGTTAGCATAATTAACCTAAAAAAATCTAATTTATTTAGATGTTATTGCTTCAAGTTTCCTCTTTTGTCCCAATAAAAAGAAATGGAAAAAGAGAAATCTTAAGAGTTAGGCTTAATTTTAGGATGCCCATAACTTTTTCTAGAATAACTGGCACAGCTAACAGATCTGTCATCATGCTATTAATAATAAGTAAATTTAGCAGGCAAAGAATCACACATACACTCAAAACTACATTTAAAAAAATCTTATTGGCCTGAGATGGAAAAGGAAATGTGCAATCCTGTATCAAAATCCTGATTTCTGTCATTCATGTTCCTTTAGTTCTACTGAGAGTAGGTCTGTCTCCCCCTTCTGGAAAAGAGTATCATATACAGCTTCAAGAATGTGCTGAAGATCAAACAAGATTAAAGTAACATTAAGAGGAAAAATGCTAGCTTTTCTATTCATCAGTCACACAAAGTAACACTGACTCCAGATTTTTTTAAAAGCTGCCTAGAAATTTTATCATCTGACATACAAAATCAGTTTTTATTTTTAGAAAGTGATAAGCAAAATATTTTTTGTACTTCTACTATCTTACTGCAAAAAGTTATTTGCATGTACAGCTATTTTTTAAAAATTTTGTAAGCATAGTAAAAAAAAATATTAAACTGGGGAAATGCACATGTCAACTCTCTCATCACAATCTACATAAAACAGACATATCTGAAAATTTTAAAATTCATTATCTGATGTAAGAATTTAAACACCTGCTGTTAATCTGATCTCCTTTTACAGCCACTAGAGGAAAGAGACTCATCATAAAGTACTCTATTCTACTATGCAAGAATTGCTAAGTGTTCTTACCTTGTACGGATCAAGTAAAAAGTCACTAAACTTGCTAGGCAGGGAATACTTCTTGACTAATTCGTCTTCTACCACCCAGGGTGCGTTTTCGCCAGTCCCAGCACGTAATGCATTATGCCGTATGAAATACCGCAGGATTTCCTTGTTTGGTGGACGCTCTGTGCGAATCAAACTGTCTGCGGGGACGTTGCTGATGATCTACATTTAACAATAGAAAGAATTTATCATTATAGTAAAAGAGCAAATCATAAGTACAAATATGAATGTCCTCTCCAGAAAGATTATAATACCAAGTATAAAAAAAGAAAAAGTAAAATTATGTTCAGACAATTTAATGCATCAGGATGGGCCATTTACCAGATGTTAAGCAAGTAGTTATCAAAATGTACACCAAAGTTCTAAACACACTTCAACCAGCAATTTCCTTTGTAAATGAAAAATCATCATTAATGGATTATGAGGGGAAATGTAGTATTACCTAATGATACTAGATGTACCTTTATTTTTTTTTTGTTTCTTTTAAACTAATTTTCTTTTTTAGTTTAGTTTAGTGTGTGTACTGTCGAATCAGAACCAACTGGCACAGAAAGAGATTGCCCCTCCTTCTCCAGTGGAGCATCTAGTGGATTCACACCGGCCGCCTTCGGGATTACAGCACAGCTTTTTACCACTAGGCCACCAGAGCGCACTCCTTTATTAGTTTTTAAAATTAAAATACATCCATAACAAGATGCTATGTAGTCTTTTTAAAAAAGTTTCTCAATCAGTCCATATTCCTCAAAATGTGATACTGTTAAAAACACAGATTCTTAGGTTTCACCTCAGATTTACTGAAGAATCTGAGTCTATTAATCTTTTTTATTAGTTTAAGACCTTCAAACATTTGAGAAGAGAGAGGGGAGAGAGAGAAGGAAAGAGAGAGTGTGTGTGGACATGTTAAACATACAACAAAATGAGTTTTCTGGAACCAAACTCGCATTTAAAAAAAAAAAAAATCATGACCAGGACTCCAGAAATATCTAAAGTACTCAGTCCCAGTCTCAAATTCTCCAAAGGTAAGAACTATCCTGGCTTCTATCAACATTAATTCATTTTGCATGGATAGGTAGGAAGGTAAAGGAAGTAAACATGAACAGGTAAGCTGGGTAAAAGGTAAACAGTATGCAAAAAAGGTTGATAAGACATTAATAAAATTCACTGTATTAATAAATTGTAATTAATGTTATAATGGATTAGACATCATAATTATATTTATTATAATTAATGATATAAAACAAAATGTGTTCAAATGATTGAATAAAATATCTGTGAAAACTACATATAGTTGCCCATATCTAGGTTTGACAGGTATTTCATCCATTCCTATCTCTTAATTTTCCTTGTCTGCCTATATCTGCCACGGACTGCAATATAAAGAATCTTCATAAACCAGCCACGTTTTCAGACCAGACTATAAATCACACAGAATGGAATAAGGTTTGCCAACAATCTAATGGTGCTTCGAAGAGGTTCCAATATCTCAAAATCTAAATAATCTAGATTATAACCCCTCCCAATCTCATTTACTAAATTAGGAATTAAGGTTGTTTTTAAACTTCTCAAGCCATCACTATTTAATATATAATCTATATATGAAGATAAATGTGCAGCTGCCTTCAATAACAAACTCCAGTCTGTCCCTTCCTTATAAAAATTAGAATTCTATGTGGATATATGACTAGCTAAAAATAATATGCTATATTTCTTGGATGCCATGATGTCATCAAAGATATATTCTTTTATGTGCTACTAAGAAAAATACCCTTGTCCATTGATTTTAAGATATATTACAGTGAAGCAAACAAAAGAATGAAAACGAAGCCCATTCACCAGTGTTCATCACTGTATTTTCACACTAGCCAAAGATGGAGAAAATGGAAATGTGCACCACTCATTGCATCTAGACAGTTTCATGCCATAGCTGGCCCTCCGCTGGGCTTCCGAGGGTGTAAACTGCACTGGAGGAGGCTGCCCGTATCTTTCTCACAGGATTCAAACTGTGAGAAGTGCAGCCTGTAGGTTAACAGCATGCAGATCTCCAAGGGCTGATGAGATGATCAAAATGGTGCATACATACATGGTGAAATGCGTAAGGCATCTAAGGATGTCAATCTTTGTGGAAACTGACTGTCATACCTTTCCCAGCACAGCAACTGGTGGGTATGAACTGTCCACATTTCAGGTGGCAACCAAGAGTTTAAGCAATAAGCCACCAGAGAGATGAGGCCATAAAGAGAAAGGAAATCCTGACGCATACAATTACATGAACCTTGAAATGTGCTACACAAAATGATTCAGTCATCAAGGGACTAGTATCATATCATCTCACTGTTAAGAAATAAGCAAATATATAGAAACCAAAGATTATTAGTGGTTAAAAAAGATGAGAGGGAGACACTGAGTTTGTGTTAATGATCGTGAAACGCTGTGAACAAGGATACTGAGAATACAGCAGAACTTAATGAATCTAATCAATGTTATCAAATCCTATAGAATAGTGGTTTGCTGTGTAAACTTTCACAATTAAAGTTTTTAAAACTGAAAAAGTAATCACAAAAAAAGACTCTGATGTGGAACATACATGCGTGCACACGTGAACACACATACACACACTTCTCTTCCTGTTGTCGAGCCTGTTCTAACTCTCGTGACCACCCCTATCCAGTTTCCAAGGCTATTATAACGGGGAAAGACTGGCCATCTTTCTTGAGGAGCTGCAGGTGAACACACGCACTCCCCCTCCAATTTCAGAGATGTGAAAAAAAAATAATCTTGGAATCAATAAAATATAGTCCTATAAAATATAGTTCCTTTAAAAAGGTATCTATTTATTACAGGTTGTTATTGCCAAAGATTCCTGGTAAAAACACTGATTTGAATGACGCAATTTTTTTTTGTGACCTCCGCCGTTTACCCGTGCTTCATTGAATTTCTTCACTTTGACATTCAGAGCACTGGGCAGAAATCACATCACGCCAAGACCCGTGGCGGGCCTTCACAATGAAGGTCTCAATTTTTAAGTTTCATTTTATTACAAATGGTTCTACTTAAAATTGAAAGAGGCATTTTCTCCAAAGTCTTTAACTACTGAGAAGAGAGTCATATTTTTCAAATAAAGTTTTAAATGCAAATATTTCCCTTACCATCAAAACTATTCTGATTCATAATAACCCAATATGACAGAGCAAAACTAATCCATAGGATTTCTAGGACATAATTTTTAAAAGCTCGAGTTACGTGCTGATCTTCTATAATCTAAGGATAACAGTTCAAACCCACCATCCGTCTCACTGGAGAAAAATGAAGTCATCTGCTCCCTGTTAAGATTTATAGCTTGGAACTGACATAAACGGAAACTGATCCAATGGCGGTGGCTTTCAGTTTTGCTGGTTTACTCTTTTTTTAAATTTTTTAAATTTTTATTGTTTTTGTGTGTGTGTACCAACAAATCAGATCTGACTGGTACAGGAGGAGATTGTCCCTCCTCCAACAGAGCATTGGAACTGCCCACCTCTGGGACTGCAGAGCAGCTTCTTGCCACTAGGTCACCAGAGCTCGCCTGTCTGTTTTCTCTTTAACAGAAGCAGAGTGCTCCATCTTTCTACCAAAGCACACTGGTAGGTTCCAACTGTCAACCTTATCCTTAGAAACCAAGTGCTTAACCACCAATTATCACTGCACTGCCTGAGTAATTCCTATAAAACTGGGGGGGGGGGGAGAACAAACAAAAAACTAGGGGGAACAGAAGGAGTGGGGACCGTGCTATATCCTAGAAAATTACATATAATTTACCTTAAAACCTATTTAATAGAAAACTACTCAGAACTTCTGTCAGATGGCATTGACATTCTTCCATCATTTCTCTGAGAAAGCTAAACCTATTATTTTCTATAACATGTACCATACATAGCATAGAATACAAAGTGCCAACTAACCTTGTCTTCATTTTGAAGCTTCACATCGTATTTGTGAGGCAGAAATTTTGGAGGAGCCCACCTTCTTTCTCCTTTTTTAAGTGAAGTAGGGAGTTTTCGTGGGGATCTGCGTGCTCTATCATCTAGTCAAAGTAATAGAAAAGATAATTGTATAGACTGTTTTCATTCATTAGCAATCATTTTATTGAATTATCTACTCTGTATCACATAGCACTAGAAAGGTAAGGTAAAAAGAGCATAATAACTAGAGTAATGTAGAAAATAATCCCACACAGGTTAGGACAGGAAAATACTGTGACGTTACAAAGAGCTAATTTGGTCTGAAAGGCAGGAAAGGCCTAGAAAAGCTATGACTTATTCATATTGTGCAAATATAAACATACTTTGAGTTACTGTGGGTTCAGTTCCAGATCACAATAATAAAGTGGATCACCTACATTGTTGTTATTGTTTATTCTCAGTATATATAATAGTTAGGTTTATGTAATATTGTAATCTTAATATGTGACAGAATTATGAAAAAGGCTGAAATAATGTGACAGTGATAAAAAATAATAGAATGTGAGCACATGTAAAATGGCATCAAAAGACTTGGTTGGCACAAGGTTGCTACAAAACTTTAACTTGTTAAAAAATATTATACATAAAGCACATTAAAACAAGATGTTTCTTGTTTTAAATGAATGTCACAATAAAATGTGTATAAATCGTTTAAAAGAAAACAAATTTACTTTGTAAACCTTCACTCAAATAACAATATCCATGAATAAAACAAGATATTAGAATTTCTATTCCTAAGAAAAAAAATGGACTTGAAATAAAACTAACTCGTCAGATGTACATTTTAGAATAAGGTTATCAGAAAATGTAATTCTAAACTTCAGAATTAAATGAAAATAAAATGGGACACAGAAGACGTATTTAAGATATAAACTTTGTGAACATCTAGATGTGGCAATATTTTTCCTTTCTTGTTGGGTACCGTCAAATCGGATCTGACTAGCTCAGGAGGTCACTGTCCCTCCTTCTCCAGCACAGCATCTGGTGGATTTGAATTGCACACGTTCGGGATTGCAATGTGACTTCTTGCCACTAGGCCACCAGAGCTCCCCACAGATGTGGCAATGTTAAAAGATTTGTCCATTTTCAGTCTTGGGGACTAAGTGATTGGGGACAGTGATTTGAACAGCCGAGTAAGAACAGAAAGAGTAACAGCGTTCTTGCTTATCTGCCTTGTATACTTTACCTGTGGTACATCCAGGTCTATTTTATCTATAAAATCTAGCCCAGACTTGGTCATTATCAATCCACAGTTAAGATTTTAAATTCTTGATATAAAAAAGATTTAAAAACAAGGGCCTTTAAATACAAAGATAATAAAAAAAACAAATTATGAGGGAAAAGTCTAAGCATGGAAATAAATAAGGTGAGTGAGGCAGATTAAAAAATAGACAAGTGGCTGATTATTAGGACACAGAAATCAAATAAGCAAAGTATAAACAACCTAAGTGAATAGCAGTATAATGCAAGAATAAAAGACAGACCCTCGATTTAGCAATTATGAGATCTGAATAGCTTTAAGAGTAAGAAAGAAGTTAGGCTGTGATGGTACAACTGATGCTTAGAAAGTAAAAGTAATTAATCAGGTCCACATTCTGTTACAAAGCCTCAGTGATGTAATGCATCACATGGTGGTCAATATCTGCTAGTCTACCCTCCACACATAAATACACTTTTACTTTGTAAAAGAGAAACGGGCTTTAAGGAGCTAGGAATGCTCACACAGATGTCTCAGCAACTGGAAAGAGCTATGATCTCCAACTTAAGTCGTTGCTCTGCTTCAGTGGCTCCATTACAGGTCAATTCTCAGCAAACATTGAATACTTCATTTTCTGTTTCCATTTTCATTACTGGTTTTTATTATCCGTTATCTTTATAAATCTTAACGGTAAAAATCTAATAGTAAAATCAGCAAATTACATGCCATAATATGTATATAGTATATATTAGTAGTAAGATGCATTCAGGGGGGAGGAGAAAGACAATCTTTTTGTTTGTTTGTTTAATGTGTGTACCGTCAAATCAGATCTGACTGGTACAGGAAGAGATTGTTCCTCTTTCAGCAGAGCATCTGGTGGATTCGAACCTCACATCTCTGGGATTGCAGTGCAGCTTCTTGCCACTAGGCCACCAGAGCTCGCCGGGAAAGACAATCTTAAGAGCAATTCACCCTAACCTAATATATCATTTACTGAAGTCTCTATAATGATTTTCCTATGGTCTTATTTAGGAAAGTTTAAGGTTTGGTTCATTTTGTGGAATTTTTGTTTTCTGAATTATAAATGAACAAAATCACGTCAAATTATAAACAAAGATAAGTTTAACAGTTTACTGTTTGTGGCTGGCAGAAAGAAAAGCTGCCTGGTCCTGGACCATCTACCAATACCATATTGGCAGTGGACAACAGTATGTGATCTGTAACATTAGTTAATTCTTGGGAGTCAACAAGCAGGTTTTTATTTTTTTTTTTTAAATAATTTTTTAAAATTTATTTATTTTGTGTATGGACCATTAACTGGATCTGACTGGTACAAGAGGCGATTGTTCCTCCTTCTTCAGCAGAGCATCTGGTGGATTTGAACCACGCACCTCTGGGACTGCAGTGCAGTTTCCTGCCACTAGGCCACCAGAGCTCGCCAAGTTTTTATTTTCTAGTCTGCTGTCTGGAACTCCACCATGATGTGGATTAATTGAACTTTGCTTCCCCAGTACATACTGTTAACTCTAATCCCTGTAACTCTGGTGGCAGAGTTTGTAGTGAGTTACGCTGCTAATGCAAAAGCTGTAGACCTCAGCAGTTGGAATTCACCAGCAGCTCTACAGAAAAAAGGGGGGGGGGGAGGCTCCTGTTGCAATCTACAGCCTGGGAAACCTGATGGAAAGGGTTGCTATGAGTCGAAATCAACCCAGCGGCAGTTAGGTAAGGGAAAGCTACTTACCATCTTAGTTGAAAATGGGTTTTATGTTAATAAGACAGTACTAATACCCCCACTGACCACCTTCCCATTCCTAAATCTTTATGGAAGAGAGTATTCACATTTCTCCTAGAGCAGCTTGAAGACTTGAACTACCAACCTTTCTGCTAGTAGCTCAACATATAATGCCAGCAGGGCTTTGTATCAGTATAGGGTGTGTCGACAGTCAGTCTCACGCCACATCACCAAGGAGCAGAAGAATAGAAACTGATTAGTAAAGGGACTAAGCTCTGAGACACCAGAGAATTGGTGCCTTGATCTCAAACTTGAAGCCTCCAAAACTGTAAGGAAGAAATGGTTGCTCATCGCCCTTTTCTGATCACAATGGGTACCCTACTTGTATTTGAGACATCACAGCTTCCAGTATCATACCAACAGGAAGATATCACAGTACAACAAAATGTTACAACTACAAATTTAGTTCTTGCCAAATTTACATAGACACATCAGTCTCCTAACGCACTATGAAAAGCTAACATCATACATACTTAGACTTTCTCTCCTTCCCTCATCTTCTTTTATAACCTCTTTCTTCTGATGGTCCTGAGCAATCTGACTGGAATTCTCTTTATCACTTGATGGAGAATCACAAGAACCATCAGATTTCTTATCAGTGGCTTCTTCATCCACTTTCTCCAAAGGATGAATCTTCACAATCTTCACCTTAAGCATTTTTTCCTTCCCAACCTTAAAAAAAACAGAAAAATCAGGGACAGTAAGAACTAAAGATAATGGTTATAGAAAAACCAGACTCTAGGTATATATAATCTCATTAATCCATCCATCTTGTTTGACAAATACTCACTAAAACTCTTAAGTAGCAAGCACTAGAATTTTTTCCCATCTTTTCTCAGACTTCTAGGTTGAAATCTGATTATCTCATAAAATAATCAGTGTGGCTCATAACTCATTTTATATATCAACATTTCAGTCCAAAAGACAACCTATGCACCAGCAGTGAACAGGAGATATGCATACATGCATTATAAATACATATGTATATATGCATACCTACTGTTCCAGCACCATTTGTTGAAAAACTACCTTCAGCCTCACATCTCTAACAAAAATCAGTACTACACAGATACACGTGGGTGTGAGCGAATCCATTTATGGACTCTACTGTCTCACCGTTCTCTCTCTGTGCCTATTTTCAATTACTTTGTCTTTCTGGAACTTTGAAATAAGCCCTGAATCAGGTATCATGAGATCTCTAACGCAATACTTTTCAGAGTTGTTCTGGATATTTCCGGTTCTATGAACTTCTAAAGGGATTTTATAATCAGCTTGACAAAACCAGTTTCCAACAAGTAGACTCCAACTCTAGGGTAAGGTAATCTCATCCCTACATGCAGGAAAGTGGACATGTGCTCCACAGGGCAGACCACTAGGCCTTCCTCTAAGGTGATTCTGGGGGAGTTCAACTCTTCAATCTCTGGTTACCAGCCAGGTATATTAACTATAGCTACCTCCCAGGACTCCAATCAGCCTGACAATTCCCATTCCAAAGTTCCTGGGGTTTATGTATTATGTTCTATCTACAATTACTTTGGGAAGAAGGGGTATCCAAACAATACTAAATCTTCTGATCTTTGAATAAAGTGTCTATCTCTGTTTATTAAGATCTTTAAGGAACCCTAAGTGAAGTGAGGATTAAACAATTGGCTCTATCGTGTAAGGTACAAGATCAACGTACAAAAATCTGTCAGATTCCTCTATCACAGTATAGTGAACTCTGAAGAGAAACAGAATAATGTCAGTTAAATAGTCATCTAAAAGGTAACAAATCTTGTTCTGGTAAGAATAAAGCAAACCAGATACAATAGACTTATAAAATGAAAACAAAGAAAAACCCCACACACTATGAGAAACGCAAAGAGACCTATGTAAATGGAAAAACCTTAGCTCGTGAATCAAAGACTTAGCATTGTGAAAATGGCAATAATACCAAAAGCAACGTAAAAAATACAAGGAAATCCCAATCCAGATCCTGCCAACATTTTCCAGAGATAAAAAAAGTAATCATCAAATTCATGAGGAAAAGAAAGAGAACTCAAATAAGAAAAGTGATGCAGAATTTAAAAAAAGGAGGCCTCATATTTCTTGATCTCAAAACTTACTACACAGTCACAGCAATCAATACAACTCACCAGTCATACAGACAGGTACTTAGCTAGAGACAACTGATCTTTGAAAAAAATTCAAAATCCATTACATGGGGGAAACACAAGCTCTTTAAGAAATAGTTCTGGCAAAACTGACAATGTATTTGGGAAAAACTGAAAAAAGACCTCACACTAAACATAAAAACTCACTGAAGATGGATCAAGAACCTACATGTAAAATCTAAAATTATAAAGATCATCAAAGAAAAACTTAGGATAAACTCAGGAGCCCTGATCCATGACATAAATACTCTATCAAAGATAACTAAAAATGCATATAGAGGATAAAGAGATAACTAGTACCTGCTAAAGATTAAATCTTTACGAGCATCTGAAGGCTTTTCCAAAAGAGTAAAAAGAGAACTTACAGACTGGGAAACACTACTTAGCAATGATGTATCTAAGAAAGGACCCTCATTAACAACCCAACAAGAAAAAGACAACTGAATGTCAACCTGCACACAGAGCATGAATAGACACTTCAACAAAGACAACACATGAAGAAAAATACTAAAGATCATTAGCTATGAGAAACAGATCAAAACAGTAAATTTCTTTTTCTTCAGCAATAACAGTAAAGTTCAGCAAGTCAGCATACAAAGCTGGTGAAGGTACGGAGAAATTGGAATAACAGTTAACAGGACTGTTAAATGACCCTACAACCACTGTGGAAAGTAGTTTGTCACTGCCTTCACAAGAATAAAAATATCATTTAATTCAGCAATCGTGCTACTATGTATACATCCCAAAGAAATCATAACTGAGACACAAACTAACATACTATAGCTCATATTTATTATGGTATTATTTACAACAGCAAAGAACTAGGAAAAATGCAACTCTTTGTTACCCAAGTATGTAACAAGATTGGTCAAACTATACATTCTCAAAATGCAGTGTCATGTACTGTTATGTGCCACTGAGTCACCTGCAACTCATAGTGATCCTATATACAACAGCTCTGAAGCCTGCCATGTCCTAAGCCAATCTCACTGACTCCAACACACCATTGTCCCAGTTACATTATCAATCCATCTCATCTGGGGTCTCTGTCTTCTCCACTATCCCTCCACCATTCCAAGCATGATGTTCTTCTCCAATGATCAATCCTTCCTGGCTATATGCCCAAAGTATGTGAGATGGAGCGTCAAAATCCTAACCTCCAAGGAGAAACTTGGTTTCACTCTAAGATAGACCTGTTTATTTTCTTGCTGGTTCATGCTATGTTCAATACTCTTCTTCAGCACCACAGTTCTTCTGTCATCCTCAGTCATAGTCCAACTCTATATGCATAGCAAGTAACTGTGAAGACCATGGCACACCTTAGTCTCTGGATTGACATCCTCACTTCTCAGTATTCTGCAAAAGTCCAAGAAAACAGATATTCCTAGTGCAATTCATCTTTTGATTTCCTGACTACTTGTGCCCAGAGTGTTGATTGTGGAGCAGAGCAAGCTGTAATTGTTAACAACCTCAACCCCTTCTCCATCTATCATGGAGCTGCCAATTGGTCCAGTGGTGAGAATCTTTGTCTTCTTGATGCTGGGCTTCAACCCATATTGAAGACTATAATTCTTGACCTTCTGCAGCAAGCATTTCAAGTCTTCCTCAGTTTCAGCAAGCAAGATTGTATCATTTGTATAACATAGGTTGTTAATGAGTCTTTCTCTAATCCTGATGCTACATTCCTCCTCAAAAAGCCCAGACTCAAGCTCTGGTGGCCTAGTGGCAAGAAGCTGCACTGCAATCTCAGAAGTACATGGTTCAAATCCACCAGATGCTCTGCTGGAGAAGGGCAATTTCTTCCTGCACCAGTCAGATCTGATCTGACGGCACACACACAAAATAATAAATTTTTTAAAAAACACCCCAAAAAATCTCCACCAGCCTCCCAAAATGATCTGTTCTGCCTATAGACTCAAACAGTAGGGAGATAAGATGCATCCCTGACACAGTCCTTTCCTGATTTTTTCCATGCAGTGTTTCCTTGTTCTACTGTGAAGACTGCTTCTTGGTCCGAGTATAGATTTCACAGAAGCACAATCAAGTGTTCTGGAATTCTCATTCTCCTTAAGATTAGCCATATTTGTTGTGATCCACACAGTCAAATGCCTTTGCATAATCAATGAAACACAGAAATTCCTCTGGAACTCTTTGCTTTCTGCCAATATCCATCTGACATTGACAATAACTTCTATAGTGTCATGACCTCTTCTAAACTCAGCTTGTATTCCTGGTAGTTCTCTGTCAATGTACTGTTGGTCGTTTTTGGATAATCTTCAGCAGGACTTTGTTTGAGTGTGATATTACTGATACTGTTTGATGATTTCCACACTGTATCTATATTATCTATATATGTTGTTATTGTCACTGATTGCCTTCGAGTAGAGCATG
>NW_006399830.1:11865061-11884734 GCF_000299155.1 Elephantulus edwardii | reverse complement strand
TATAATTTTTACACATTATAATGTAGATCATTTCCACATATAATTTCCCCAATACTTGTCATATATTACAAAAAGAAAAAAAAGAAAGAAAAAGTCATGAAATGGTAAACTACTGTACAGGGACGAATCCAGAACATATTATTATGTGACATAAGTCAGTTACAGAAAAACACTTATAGTCTAATACTGGTATAAAAAGGTACAGAAAGGTATACACACAGAATCAATATTGGAGGGGTAACAGGGAAAGGAAAGGGGAATAGAAATTAATAGGTAAGTTAGGCAACACATGATATGGGGTTGATACACACAGTTCACTCACTGTCCTGAAGTAGAAATCTAATCAAAGGTGACTGTGCCGAGGGTTTTCTAAGGCTGCAAATTATATGGGAGGTATCTACCTTTCTCCTAGAATAGTTGGATTCACCATTTAGCCATTCAACTCCCTACAGACTTAGCACCAAAGATCCCAAGAAGTTGACTAGACATAATTAATTACATTAACCTATGACCATTAATGTTAGAAACAAAATATCTATGAATGTGTAAAATATCAGTATGAACTAAAACTGTCACTAATTTTTCCCCCCATTTACTGATCAATATTTTTTTAACCTTTTTCATAACAAAGAGTGCCTGGTGGTATCATGGATTAAGCACTGAATTTCTAACCAAAAGATCATTAGATCAAATTCATCAGTGCCTCCTAGGCAGAAAGATGAAACAGTCTCCTGTAAGATTTATACCTTTGGAAGAATCAGTAGTAAGATTCACTGAAATTTTTAAAAAATTTAAGGGCTAAAAATTTTTCTAATCTTGATTGAGTTTTGTTGAGTTTGTCTTTTAAAGAATTTGTCCATGTATACTGCAAATTTACTGGCATAAAAGAGTTAAAAATATTCCCTTAATATTCTGTTAATTTTTGTAGACTCTACAATGCTACCTATTATGTCTAATATTAGTTTGTATTTTTTTTTAACTGAGAATTTAGCCTATAGAATGATCAATCTTACTGATCTCAGATTATCAACTTGTTTCAGTGATTTTCTCTTATTGCTTTCTTGGTTTTTTAAACTGATTGATTTCCACTCTATATATCTACCGTTCTGCTTATTCTGGTTACCTGTGCAACCCATTACAGACTACACCCACAGAGTGTCTCTGTTCTGGTTGCTTTGGGTTGCATTTGTTCTCTGTACAATTTCTTTAGAAGCTGAAAGCACTAACTTGAAACATTCTTCACCTCTAAAATTGTTTAGTGCTGTTTCCTCTAAGTACTACTTTAAAAGCATCTTACAAATTCTGGTAAGTTCTTATTTTCATTCAAGACAAAATTATCTTCTAATCTCCCTTTAGTTTTTTCTTTTATTCCCAAGTTAGTTTCTAATTATTTGCAAATTTTTCAGGCATCTATTATCTAAAATTCCATTTTGGTTAGAATATATACTTTGTGTTACTTGAACACTTTTAAATTTATTCTGATTTTTTATGGTACAAAATATGTTCTATTTTCATAATGTGTATTTTACTGCTGCTTTTCTCTATCAGTTATGAAGGGAGTATTGACAACTCAAATTCTGTGATTTGTCTATTTCTCTTTGGCATTTTATCCATTTTTGTTTACTTTTTTAAATTTTTTTAAATTATTTTTCTGAGTGCACCATCAAATCGGATCTGACTGGTAAAGTAGTTGATTGTCCCTCCTTTTCCAGCAGAGAATCTGGTGGATTCTACCATGTACCTCTGGGATTGCAGTGCAGCTTCTAGGCACTAGGGCACCAGAGCACACCTGTTTACTGTTATTTTAAAGCTGATATTAGGTGAATAAACACTTAGGACTGCTATGGTCTAGTGGTAAGTAGTTGTGCTGCCAACTCAACAGCAGGTGGTTTGAATCCATCAGCTGCTCCTTAAGACAGGCATTTCCTCTTATATAATACAGTAGCAGTCTCTGAAAACCTACTAGAGGGTAACCTATGAATTGATTCTGATTTGACAGGCGTCAGTAAGGTACTCTTGGTCATGATGAAATTACTTTATTCCTGGTAAGTTTCTGCTCTGAAAACTTTGTCTGAGTATTTGTATTGCCACTCCAGATTTCTTTAGAAGAATGCCAGCCTGGTTTATCTTTTCTGATCTTTTCATTTGATCCTATTTACATCTTTCTTGTGAATGCCTGAGCAGTACAAATATCTGTGACGTGACTATTACCAAAAGGCTGGCAGGAGCTGCCTCCTAAGAAAGGTCTGGGAATCCACTTTCAACAACCCACTTTCAACAACGTGACAGCCTTGAAGATCCTTATGAAGCAAAGCTCTGCTCTGGAAGACAAAGGAACGGACTCAACAAGTGGTTTGGCTAGGTTTGATCTTTGCTGTAAGCAATCTACAGCTGGTTCTTATTTTCATATCCAATTTGACAATCTTTACCTCGTCATGGGAATGTTTAGACCATTCTATTTAATGTGATCATTGCTATAGTGAAGTTTATTTTCTGTTTGGTTTCATCAAAACCAAATACTTCTTTTGCCCAAAAACAAAGCTCAGAAGTCAGGAAAGAGAAGCAAATGGAAACAAGGAACCTAGGGAGGAAATAAAAAGAATGCTGTTACATTGAGAAGACCACAACTAATGTCCCAACAAAATGCGTACAAATCACTGAATGAGAAACTATTAGCTTTGTAAACTTTCACTCAAAACCACAGTAAAATGCTCCCACAGGACACTATTCCTCTTCTCCCTCCCTGGCCATCCTAGCAGCTACTCTTGGTTAGGTGCCACCCTGGACCTAAATCAGAAAGAATGTAATACAAAGACGACCAAGCACTGAAGCAAACCAACTCTGAAACTACAACTCATCATGAAAAGTGGAAAGTATGTGCTGGGGGAAGTTGCTGTTAAGTGCTGTCGAGTCACAGGCAACTCATAGCAACCCTATGAAGGAGAGTCCTCTCTCCAGGTTCACAGGGTTTCTGGAGGCAAGCTATTATGGAAGCAGATGCCACTCCTCCTTTCAAGCTTGTTTTAATCAGGGAGCTCCACCCCACTCTCTGTCCACATTGGGTAGCCAACCATTAACGCATTTGACACATCAGTGTCACAGTGTTCAGCCTCACAGCAACCACAAGTGACCATGGTATGGCAACTTGTACACCAGGGCTATACGACCTAGAGGAATGTCTGAACAAAAACAATGAAAGACTGCTATGATCTGGTCACCAGAAGAGAGCATGGTGCTGTGTGCACGGGTGTTGTGGCAGTTTTTACATGTGAAAGACTACTCTGCCTCCAGGAGCCAGGCAAGCCAGGCCTGGCCTAGGGTTTAAGGCAGCAGAGGGCTTCAAGCCCAAAGCCAAAATCAGAAGAGATAAGGTAAAAGTAGGCATCATCGCCAATACTACCCAGCCTTGACCAAATCCAAAAGAACCCATCATGGTGGCCAATACTGGTGTCCACCACTACAGTGGCAATAATACTGAACTGGGCACAGCAGGTAGAAATGATTGCACAAGGTGCACACTGATTATCACTGATCCAGGTAATTCCAATCCTTAAAAGTATGACACAAAGACAGGTGAAAGGACACCACACAATTTTTTTAAAAAAAAAATAAAACTTGACCAGAGTTTGTTTTTTAAAAAACTAAAAGCCACTGACGAAAATAAAACAAGCTGAAAATTTGGAGAAAATATGTGCTAAAAATGTATCTGATAAAAGACTTGTATCTAGAATATATTACAAGAAAACACAATACAGGCTTCTCCTCCATATTTCCTTTCAAGGAGGAAGGTCCATTCCTTTGAGACTATAACTTTCTAATAAATCTTTACTATTTTCTCTTCAAAAAAACTCACAATACAACCTGTCCAAAGTAAAAAATTAGAAAACAATCTGGTTTATAAAATTTCCATGAAATATAATAATACAAATTTCATACAAGCACACGAGAACATACTAAAATTAATTATTAATCACTGTAAAAATGAAAACTAAAACTATATGAGATATAATGACTGAAGTGAAAAAGACTGATCATATCAAGTGTTAGAATAAATACAAAGAAATTAGACTTTTCCTATACTCATGGTGGGAATGTAATTTAGTAAAAGCAGTCTGGCAATTTTTTAAAAGTGGAAATATAAAATAGTATCACCATAGAAAACAATCTTAAAAAGCAATTTCTTAAAAAGTTAACCCTCTATCCTAAGATCTAGTCATTCCACATCCAGTTATCACCCAAAGAAAAAAGACCTGTTCACATAGAGACACACACACTCATTACTGCTCTATTGCTTATAGTCAAAGCAGCCTAAATATCAATCAGTAAATAAAATGAAGTGTGTGGGTATTGTGTCATATGCTGTGGACTACCTGTGAACCCTCTTCTAGCCTGTATCAGCCTCACCATCTCTGATGGACTTGAGTCCACAGTTATTTTCTTGTCAATCCATTTGTTCAAGGTCTTCCTTTCTCTGAGCCTCCACCATTCCAAGTATGGTATCTTTTTCCAAGAATTGGCCCCACCTAACAACATGCCCAAAACATGCAAGACAAAGTTTCACTGTCCTTGCTACCAACCAAGGAGCACCCTGGCTACACTTTCTCCAAAACACTGGTTTTTTTTCTTTCTTTTGGTAATCCAAGAGATGTTCAGTACTCTTCAATCCCACAACTCCAAGGCACTGATTCTTCCATCATTCTCAGTCTCTGCCCCACTTCCAGAGGCATGGGAAGCAACTTAAAAAGACTCAAAAGACTTAGGAAGCACTGTTGGTCTTGAGCACTTTGGAGAGGTCCCTGACAGCACATTTTCTCACCGCAACAAGTCTTTTGATTTCTTGACTGCTGGTACCAAAATAGTTGACTGTATAACCAAGATGCTGTCTACTGGCCCAGAGGTAAAGATACCGCTATTGTTACAGATATATGCAAATTTATTTTCCTTTTACAATTTCAAATCCATCTCCTTTGTTAATTTACTGTGCTCTGGGCTTAAGTAAAATGATCTTTATAAATTACATCAAAGAGTCCTCTGAATTCTGGATTTTGTTCAGGTTCATGCCACAGGAAGCATTACCAGAAAATCAAAGAGCAAAAGAGGGACACAGGAGTACTTATTCCACTTGGTTGTATTTTGCTATCAATTACAGTTCCTCTCATTGTTTCAGTACCCACGCCCTCCCGCCAGTTCCCCTGCTACTTAGAGGTGGTGGTAGTAGAGTCTCCCTAAGGTTGACAGCCCTAGAGAACTCAATCTTTCAAACAGTTCTGCTTGATCATGAGAGCCTGATCAGTCCCCTTATTAAACTAAACTCAATTATACCATTAGTATGCAACTGTTTCTTGCCAGGATGTTGACTGAGATGAAGTATGTAATTAAAATCCACTCATCATCCCACAGAGCTCTGGTGGCCTAGTGATAAAAAGCTGCACTATAATCCCAGACACAGAGATTGAATACACCTGCTCCTCTACAGAAGGATGGCAATCGTCTCCAGTGCGAATTATGTCTCTGAAAACTTGCTGGAAGGTCAGAAATGGGTTACTTCGGTCTGCAGGGCACACAACAGCAACAGTCATCCCACAGGGAGCTCAGGTGGTGCAGTCCACAAAGAGCTGCATTCCTAACCCAAAGGTAGTAGCTCTCTGGCAGTTAGAATCCAGCAGGGGCTGAGAAAGATAATTTCCTCCTTTGAGCTTCACAGCCCCAGAAAACCCAATGGAGGTTGAGCTATGCGTTATTTCTGACTCAGTGGCCACAAGTGACAGTCATTCCACAATTATCACAAATGAAAAGAAGTGTCTAGAGATAGAGTCAGAGTGCATTAGTGCAAAAATAAGAACTCTGCAATAAGAATTTGAATTCCAGTCCCATCAATCACTGGCTATATACTAACTACTACTTGGTGGCACCAATTGTGGGTAGACTCGAAGTCATCTCCCTCCCTTTTCTCCCTTGCCTCTTTTGATATTTTAAAAAATTCAGATACTCATCTTCTCAGCTTCCCTGCAGCTAAGCATGGCTGGCTATGGAACTCAAGATCTAGCCAAGAACAAAGGATAAAAGTTGAGAGGACGGAAGTTTTGTTTTAGATTTTCCTGTTCTATTTAAATCAGCACTTCAAAATCTCTTAAAGAGGTGACAAAACTAAGTACCAAAACTCCATATACTGGGACTCACCTGACAATATTATTCAACTTCTATACTAAACCTACAATAATTATAGACAAGCTTCAGGTCTTATATTCATAGGGTCACTGAGTCGTGCTCGACTCAAAGGCAAACAACAACAACCTAAACCTGGAAGTCATCCTTCCCAAGTCTTAGTGTATAAAATAATCAAGTAACTTTACTGATTAAGTTAACGCTGTTCCATGTTGTCTTCTTTTGGAGGCAAAGATGATGAGGCTTTGCCTCATAGTTTGAGCATGTTAGGAGGGGCTATTCCTTTGAAAGGGACATGACGTTCAGAAAGCTATAAGGTCAGTGAAGGAGAAGATGACCCTCAACCAGGTGGACTGACACAGTGACTGCTGCAATGGGCTCTAATGTCAGGATGTCTGAGGATGGCAAAGGAGAGAACAGGGTTCAGAACTATTGTTCACAGGATCACTATGGGTTGTACTAGACTTGACAGCACCTAACAACAACATACTGTGTGTTGTCTAGAGTAACTAAAGTTATTCAAGTTGTTAAACCTACAGATATAAGGGCCTTCTTACCCAATCTCAAGGTATAAAGTCTGAGAATGTACCATTACAAGCTTAATGGTTTTCATTAGGTTAAAGTATTGGCCAGTATTAGTCAGATATTAAGCAGAGAGCAGTATTAAATGGATACACTATATAAACTTGAACCAGTTATTTCATTATTTCTGCCTCTCTTACTGTGCCATTTCAAGAATTCTGTGCAAGTTATCCAAGAAAGTATGCAAAGTCACTAGCATCATGTTCAATACAGATACGTTAACAATTGTTAGTTCCTTCCTCCCGTATCTTAATCTAAGCTTTCAAAGAATTATATAGGGAGTCTTGGTGACCTAAGGGAGCTCTGGTGATCTAGCAGGTAAGGAGTTATACTGCCAACCCAAAGGCAAGTGGTTTGAATCTCCCAGTTTCTCCACAGAAGAAGGAAAGGCACTCTCCACCTGTGAGATTTACAGCCTCTGAAAATCTGTTGGAGGGTCAGCTAGAATCTGTTCCACCTCGATGGTAATGACTTTGAGTTGAAGTGGAAACTCTGGTGACAGAATGCATAGTGTATTGCACTTCTACCCAAAAGGTTAGCAGTTCAAATCAACCAGCTGCTGCAAGAAAAAAGATGGGCAGTCTCTTGCCCTAAGAAATAATCTCAAAAACCCTATGGGAGTTTGCCCTGACTAGGAACAACCTGGCAGTAGTGGATTTTATTTGAGTGATGCTAGGCTACTAACCAAAGGCTGGAGACAGATCTGCTCCTATAAAGACCATACACAGATCTAGTCTACCACATAATCAATGCACTTACCAATACCATTTTCATAGTAATTATCCTTTGTTAGGGAGCTCTGGTGGCCTAGAGGCAAGAAGCTGCACTGCAATCCCAGAGGTATGCAGTTTGAATCGACCAGATGCTCTGCTGGAGAAGGAAGACAATCTCCTCCTCTACCAGTCAGATCCAATCTGACAGCACACACAAAAAAATAATAAAAATTTTAAAAAAATAATAATTATCCTTTGTTGCTATGTACCCTTGAGCCAGAACCACCATATAGCTGACCCTCCAGCAGGTTTTCACAGGCAGTTAGGAGACTGCCCATCTTTCTCCCTCAGAGCAGCTGGTGGAGTCAAACTGCATACTTTTGGATTGCTAGTGTAATTCCTTACCTATACGCCACTAGAGCTCCCTTTACCTAGATGATCTAAAAAACTGAAAGAAAATTTAAAAAGGAATAAAGTGGGTGGTCTCACTACTGCTTACTGGTATCAAAGGCTTAGACTAAAAATACTGGAAAGCCTTTAAGCTATGACGACAAAAACAAAACAAAATCACCCCCCAAAATCACAAAAAAATGATCAAAATAATCTTTTTCAAAATGGGCAAAACATAAAGACAAAAAGTACATAGTATAGCAATTATCTCAATATATTAAACATTTCTAGTTTTATTTCTAAAATTTTACTCTTGCAATACATAACCCTGCATTACATTAAATAAAGCAGACTTCAAAAACAAACCCTGTATTATATTAAATAAAGCAGACTTCAAAAACAGCCCAGTTTTTCTTACACATACAAACATATACATGACACATATTGGAAACATCAACCCTATCAACATGGTAAGTCAAACCATCATTTACAAAAAAAGAAAGATGGGAGCTCTATTGGCAAGAAGCTGCGTTGCAATCCCAAAGGCTCACAGTTCAAATCCACCATATGCTCTGCTGGAGAAAGGGGCAATCTCCTGTGCCAGCTGGATCTCACTTGACAGTACACGGGAAGGGGGGGGGAGAAAAGAAACTTACCTCAAAATCACACTCCTCTCCCACAGCGTATTTGGTCATGATTTCCATCCAGGCACTATCCACTAGCTTCTCCAAAGATGCTGTATTGTGGTGAACCATTTCCAGAACAAGTTTTTCATACCAAGCAGGGAACTCCTCCTTCAAACTAAATAAATATGTTAGTAATTACCCTGCAGATACAGAACAGCCTATGCAAACTCAGTCCAAATAAATGAATTAATTACATTCAAGGCACTAGGGAATACAAATTAAAGACCATGTGCAGGTCAGTATTCTCATCCCTAGCGTCACAGTAACAAGTACCTCCTATTACTAGCTGAGCTAGACTTTTGCCCATTCATTTCCCTTTGTGTTGTGTTTCTCTTTTTAGGTGTAAATTATTCATTCATGTCATCTGTCAATTACTAGTTAGGAAACCACAGTCTCATCTGTGCAATATTTTAGCGTATAAAATGCTTTCATATGTACTCATTCAATCACTTAGTTCTCACAATACCTTGTGAATCACAGAATTTTCATTTCACAGATGCAGAAAATACATCAATCAGTAAGGGTTTACATGTAAAAGCCATAGCTTAAATTGAATTTTTGCAAATTAAAATGAGGTGTCACTTTCTAATTATTACAGCCATTATGACCACCTGAATAGTGCCAAATAGCATTTACATACTGTTGAGAGCCTATGGTTCAATCATTTTAGAAAGCAATTTGGTAACTTTTTTTGGTACTATTACAAGAACTCCAGTGTTAGAATGCCAGCAAAAGAAAAGAATAGGGCTAGATTACTAACTTGTATGTTCTTCTCATTTATCTGTAACCAAGAATCAAAGTCAATGAGAAAACCCACAGGAAAAGTTTCTATTCCTGACTCCCAAGAGTTGTTTTTCATCTCTGGTTTCTCCTTATCTTTTGTATGCTCCTACTGCCCAAATTCTGAGTGTTTTCTTTGAAAGAATAACAGATAATGGGAACTTTTAATGTAGACAGGTCTTAAACAGAATCCTCTCCTTTCAGATAAACTGTCAAACTGACAGATGACACAAATGTCTAAAATTTCAACTGACCTCTTTTTCTGTGTACAGTCGAATTGGAGGGTCTGCTCCTCCCTGACCAGCAGAACATCTGGTGGATTTGAACTGCACACCTTTAGGACTACAGTGCAGCTTCTTGACACTAGGCCACCAGAGCTCCCCTCCCAAGTGACCTTTAAATAAAGGACATCTTCTGTTTGTTTGAGCTCTAGTATAAGGGTAAGGAGTTGTGATGCCAACTCAAAGACATGAGGTCCAAATCCACCAGCTGCCCTGAAGATGATGAATCATCTTCTGTGCAGTTCACTGCCTCTCACAACCCAACGGAAGGTCAATTATGAGTTGGTCCAGAGTTTGAGCGTTTTCTGTTTATTCTACATTTCTGTATTACTTTTAGATTATATCAGATTCATCTTGTAAATGATTCACAAAGTAAAAGTATAAAACCAGAATATCCAAAAGCCTCTGGTGGCTTAGTAATAAGGAGTTGCACTGCCAACCCAAAAACACATTCTTCAAATCCCTCAGCCGCTCAAAGGGACAAAGGGCAATATCCTCCTGTGCTATTTACCATCTCTGAAAACCCGTAAGATCAGCTATGAGTCAGATTCCAACTCAACAATCCACAACAATACCTAACGTACACAGCTTACTAAGTTCCATACTTAGTTACTAGCAAGTTGCCACTAAACACAGACAACTAACACCAATTCATATGGTATACCCTAATTTATACCCCAGAAACTTAAATGCTGCTTTAGAATTAATACTCCCCTTTTCCTAATAGTCAGGGAAAGTGTCAGAAGGACAATGCTTCTATTACTTACAGTTCAGCAACTTCCTGTTCCTCCTCCCAGGCCTCCTTGTGTGTTAGCTGGCTGCTTCCGGTACTCTTACAAGTCCAAATGCGTTCACTGTACCTCTCCAGCCTGGCTTCATATTCTCTGTAGGTAGTGGCTCAGGAAAACAATACTCAAGCAACAGACAACCCACATCCATAATACTTGTTATACATAGAAAAATATCTACAGTATCTGTCCTATAATGCATAGAGTAAGATTATAGTCACAGTAGTCAATCAGCAAATCCAAAACAAGCTGATTATTATTATATTTGCATGTGACTCAGGGAAATAAAATTAAGGAGAAGGCCACAGGAAAAACTTCTAAATTCCGAAGGGCTCTGAGAAATCATTCCTGATTTCTACTTATCAGATTAAATAATATTTATACTACAGTATGATCTATATGGTTTATTATGCTTTACAAATAATATCAACACAATTTCCTCAATTCACCCTGACTGGCAGTATCATGACAGATGAAGAGAAAGAGATTGTTAACAGCTTTAGTTTGCCTGGCTCCACAATTAACACTCTTGGTACCAGCAGCAGCCAGGAAACTAAAAGACGAATTGCATTGGTAAAATTGGCTGTCAGAGACCTCTACAAAGTACTGAAGAGCAATGATGTCAGTCTGGAGACTAAGGTGCACTTGATCCAGGTCACAGTCTTTGCAATTACTTGCAATGCATCAAGAGCTGGACAATGACTAGGGATGTTAGAAGGAGAATTGATGCCTTTTGAGCTGTGGTGCTGGAGAAGAGAACTGAATATACTGTGGACTACTAGAACAAACAGGTTCATCCTGGAGAGGGTGAAATCAGGTTGGTCCTTGAAGGCAAGGATTCTGAAGCTTCATCTCACCTATTCTGGACATGCTGAAAGGCAGGACCAGTTCTTGGAGAGGGATGTCATGCTTGGGAGGGTGGAGGGACAGTATAAGAGAGAAAGATCCTCAATTAGATGGATTGATTCAGTGACTGGGGTAATGGGAGTAGAAGTGTCAGAGACAAAAAATTGGCACATAATAGAGCAGGGTTTAGGGCCGTTGTACATAGGGTTGCTGAGTCACAGGTGACTTGAATGCACATAACAACTCACCCAAGTTTCATTTCAGAACTCATGTCACAAATTCATGAAATAAAAACAAAATAAAACACAACTCCTAGGTAAAGAAGGTAAAGAATTTAAAGTATGGAAGACAGTTTTACAAATCAGAATAATCAGCAGTTCAAGAAATTCCCTTCCACAGTGGTTGGGTAACAATGGATTTATTCCAAATAGGGTTTGGAATATCCTGTACATGTACTAAAAAGATGCATTTATGAAGAACCCAGGACTCTGGAAACACTAGCTGCTTCTTTGCATTTAAAAAATATTCTGAACTCAGTAACAACAAAAGACAAACCACTCAACAAAAACTGGGCAAAGGGCTTGAATACTGCTGCTCTGGCGCTCTGCCTATGATCAATTGCAAATGTGACCATTGTGACTCAAAGGGTTTCACTGCCTGACTTTAGGAAGGAGATGTTAGACTGTCCTCCCAAGTCTTTGCCTGAGAGCTCTGCTGAAACTTACTCAACACTAGCAATAAATAGCAAGTCTCCACTAACAGAAAGGTGATGGCTGTGCACGAAATATACTTCCCGGGATTCAAACAGAATCTCCAACCTGCTGGGATCGTTATTAACAAAAAAATTTAATAAAGAGTGTTATAAGGGATATGGAAAAATTAGAGAACACTAGTCTATTGCTGATGATAACGTAAAATGGTATGTTGTTGTTGTTAAGTGCCATCAAGTCGTAGATAACTCATATCAACCCTATGAATGAAAGACCTGAACACTTGTATAGTTTCTACAAGTTCATAGTTTCCAGAAGCAAGCTATTTGAGAAGTGGATGCCACTACTGCTACTGTGATAAATAGGCTGGCAGGTCCTGTTAAACAAAGTTACCATATGAGCCAGTAATTCTATTCCTAAGTATATACTCAAAAAACTGGAAACAAGGTCTAGAACAGAAACATGTACAGAAATGTTCATTGAAGCATTGTTGGTGTTGTTAGCTACCACAAAGTATGATTCATAGTGACCACATGAACAAAAGATCTGAATCCTGTTCTATCCTGCGCCATCCTCACACTTCCTGGCACACGAAAGCCCACTGCAAAGGGAGCTCTGGTGGCCTAGAGGCAAGAAGCTGCACTGCAAATCCAGAAGTATGCGGTTCGAATCCACCAGATGCTCTGCTGGAGAAGGAAGGGCAATCTCCTCTTGTACCAGTCAGTTCTGATTTGATGGTACACACACACACACACACACACACACACACACACATTAAAATAAAAAACAAACAAAAAAAACCCAACTCACAAAAAAAAAAGCCCACTGCAGCAGTCACCATGTCAACTTACCTACTGATAATTTTAAATGAAGGTCTTATAAATACAATGTCATGGGAGAATCTTAAAAACACTATGTTAAGGGAGCTTTGGTGGCCTAGTGGCAAGAAACTGCAATCCCAGAGGTGCGTGGTTTGAATCCACCAGATGCTCTGCTGGAGAAGGAGGGACAATCTCCTCCTGTACCAACCAGTCAGATGGGGGGGGGGACCAATACCAAAAAACAAACCACTGTTAAGTAAAATTAGGGAGCTTCGGCGGCTCACAGTGTTAATGTAAATTACTGCATCAACTCAAAGGCACACAGTTACACAGTTCAAATTCACCAAGAGGTGGGAGAAAGACAGGCAATCTTCTCGTGTGTGTGTGTGTGTGTGAGAGAGAGAGAGAGAGAGAGAGAGAGAGAGAACTTGCTGGAAGGTCAGATGTGTCAGTTCAGACTAGATAGAATATAGCAAACAAATGGAGTTAGATATAAAAATGACAAATACTGTATGATCTCATTTACACAAAGTATCTAAAATATCTAAACACTGACATACTTATACATAACAGGCACAACAGATCAAAGTTTACTCATGGTTACTTTTCATGGTCTTTAAGCATGCTGTCAGGAGACAAGTCCTTGGGGGAAAAAAACATCAAGCTGGGAAAGAGAGAGGGTGAGCAAGAGAGAAGAAAATTCATCCCGATGGATTGCCACAGTGACTTTTAACAATGGGCTGTAGCATGTTTGTGAGGATGACACAGGACAGGGCAAGGTTACTATCTCTTGTGAAGTTAAGAGTCACTTAACAGGAACTAATGGTTACTAGGAGCTGAAAGAAGCCAAAACGAGGAGTTACTGTTTAATGGGTACTGCCAATCTTCCTAGGATGATGAACAACTTTAGAGAATAGTGAGGATGGTTTTACAATATGGTAAATGTTAACATTTAAAATGGTCTATTTTGTTATATTTTACTACAACAGGAAGCTCTGGTGGCCTAGGGGTTAGGTAGGGTGTTGTGTTGCCAACCCAAAGACAAAAGGTCTGAATCCACCCAACTGTTCTGCAGGAGAAAGATTTCCATATGATTTACAGCTTCTGAGGGTCAACTATGAGTTGGTTCCAACTCGATGGCACACAATAACAGTAAGATATTTTACAGTACTTTTCAAAAAAATTCTATAAAGTTATGAAGATACTTTAAATATTTATCCCCTCTTTAAGTTGTATGTAACATTCACAAAGACTACTGTGGTCACTCTTCAGCCTTCCAGGGAGGTTAAGAGAAAAAAAAATCATTTTAGTACAAGTAGGTGGGAACACCATTTCAGCTGGAATTCACAATCAGCCAGCTACATTTAAACTCAAATGGCAAGTAACTAATTTACTTTTACACAGAGCAACAGATGCTACTTGAGAATATACACTGAGATCACAAGTATCAAGAGAGCTGCCAATCCTTGTACTTTCCAACAGTGGCTGAAATAAAATTATGGATACAGATCTCTCTGTAATATGATCTCAAACTCTTTGGTATAGGAGATTCTTTCATTTCCACTGTTATTACAAGTAAAAAGAAAACAGGCCTAATACGCCAATGTATTCTGAAAAACAATCATACAAACTATTTTAAAACTTCACTGCTGTCAAAATGGAACCAACTCACGGATGACCCTGCACTGATTTTCCAAAGCTGTAAACTGTACAGGAGGAGATGGCCTATCTTTGTCCAGTGGAGCTGCTAGTGGATTCCAACACCAGAGGCTCAGCCTTTGGGCTAGCGGGGCAACTCCACAGACACCACCACCCAAGGCTCTCCAGAAGTCACCATTTTAGAAAAAAGCATGAGTTTACCACTTCCAAAATTATGTCACTGGAATAATATGTTACCCTCAAAAGAAGAAGAAAATGTAGAGGAACATAAAGTATTTTGGCATCTTAGAATCAAAAAATAGTAGGATTCAGTCTACAAAACCCAACTAGGAATAATGGTGATGCAGACCTATTAAATAAGACTACAATCTGGCACATCCAGGAAAGTATAAACGCTGAGGTCATTGTTTTATTCTTCTTTGTGTTCAGTACTCTACATGATACATGTCCAATGACTGGGTAACATACATCTATTTCTTCACCATAAACTTAACTAAAAGCACAATGGGGGCACTTTGCAAATAAAAAGGTGAAGTAGTTGTTAAGTGACTCATGTACTACCTCTACTGGATAGCCCTGTAGCCTAAGGTTTACTTCTTGGAACAAATGTCCTCTAATATTAACTCTGATATGCTAGTAGATTGGTCCTCTAGATTACTATGAAGTCCCAAATTCAAAATCCTACAATTCGAAAGAATCAGTATTCTTAAGTTTACATAATAATTCCAGATTTAGGTTACCAAAATAAATCATTCAACCTCCAACAACCACTTAAATGTCAATTGCAGCTTTTATGTTTCAGCAACTACAGCAAATATAATTGCAGAAAAAATGTCAAAGCAATTCCCCAAAGGTTGTATAACCTATAATTGATATTTTTAAATCAATTTTGTGACTTGAATTCACTAATTCTAGTGTTAACCTCACCACGATATGCTAATTCTTTGTTCCCTTTAGCCTTTCACTTCTTTTAATACAGGGCTTAACAGACTGAAAGTGGTCCAGAAAAGCATGGAAGTCTAAAAATTCTCAGTGAGAAAATGACAACTACAGGCAAATTAAGATTTCCTTTCCTCATTTGCTCTTTTTTACTCTTTGAAGCTGTTTGTCACTAAACTAAAAACTAATCTGGTATATTTTAATATTTCAGAGCAATTAAATTATAAATACCAGCACACAAACTCAGTATTCTAACTACATTCTGTCCTACAACTTAATTCATATACAGCTGCTCAACTCTTAGAGAATGCTGATTATTCTTGGCTGATAATGATCCCAGATTAACTACAGATGCTAACAGCCCCTCATCATGGGCACCACCTGAAAGTATTCATTTATAAAGGTTATCAATTAGGTGCTTCTAAGCTTTAGAAACTAGGCCAGGTGAAATAATACAACAAATGTATTAAATCTGGAGCAGGCTGCTTTTAGCTTCAGTTTCTACTTTAAAACTCACCTTAAAAAAAATTAAAAAAAAAAAACTCACCTTAAGTATCTACATCAGTGCATCATTACTGTATTCTCAAGTACATTTATTTTGATAGATTTTTTCCAAATAAAATCTAGTGTCTTGTCTATGGTACAAACTTAGGAGATACGTATCATGGATTCAGGACTACAGTGCAATAAACATAAACATCAATATATAATCTCCTTCATTAAATGCTTACAGTATTCTTACCACTAGAAGGTTAATAAATATAATGATACAAAGACCATCTCAACCCATGAATTCTCAAATCTACAGCTGGACAATGACTAGGGATTATAGGAGAACTGATGCCTCTGAAATGTGGTTTTGGAGAAGAGTACTGAATATACCATGGACTAAGAGAATAGGTTTATCCTAGAGATGGTTAAATCAAGCTGCTCCTTGGAGGCATGGATTCTGAAGCTTTATCTAACATACTTTGGACATGTTGCCAGTCCTTGGAGAAGGACATCATGCAGGGAGGGTGAAGGGACAGCACAGGAGAGGAAGACCCTCAATGAGATGAATTGATTCAGTGACTGGGGTAGTGGGGATAAGTGTGTCAGAGACAATAAGATTGGCACACAACAGAGGAGAGTTTAGGGCTGTCATAGGGTCTCTATGAGTCGCAGGCAACTTGACGGCACATTAACCACAACTGACTATAAAAAACTTCTAAACCTTGAACCAACACTATAGTACCACGTCATCTTTAAACCATTTAGCCCATTTAGTAAAAAAGTTCATCTCAAAGAATTAGCCATATGAGAAATGAAGGCACCCTGGTCGCACAGTGAAGCCCTTGGCTGCTAATCAAAAGGTCAAAGTTCAAAATTCTCAAGCCACTTTGCTTCAATCTGTTCCCATAAAGATTTACAGCCTTGGAAATTTTATGAGGCTGCTTTAATTTACTCTATCTTGTAACGCTGCTATGAGTCAGAATTGACTCGATAGAAATGGGCTTACAGAAGATTAAATTAACAGATGTAACTAAGATTTTAAGGGGAAAGTTACCTAACGGTGATGAAGCAATATAAGCAGAGTTAGGGAAAACCCTGACACAAGGAGGAATATGTAACCACTATCAGTGAACCTTTTAAGTAAAATGTAGTTTGAGTTGTTGTGTACATTTTGCTGTGTAAGTAACTTACAGCTCTAAGTATGTATTTACTATACATAGCATATACATGGCAGGTAGTACATGAAAAAATACCAAATTTTACTAAAACATAATTGTTAAGTATAAACTAGAACTAGCAATACTTCAAATTACAGCATTTCTCAACCACATACTTATTCTCCTCTATGAAACCAATAACCTAATTATTGTCAACCTGCCATAGAACTGTTTAAAAATCACACTTGAAGTGTTTCCACTTGTTAATAATTCCAAAGAAGCAATAATCTCCAGTATGTTAAGAACTCAGTTTGAAATACTACTGCTAAAAGGGTTCCTCTAAACACTATTGAAACAATTAATCCGAAGGACTAATAGACCATGTGAACCTCAACCTCCACAACCCTGAGACCAGAAGACCTAGATGGTGCCCAGCTACCACAGCTGATGGCTAGAAAAGGGATCACAGTAGCCAAGATCCTGGGAGAAAGTAAGGAAAACATGGAACAAAACTTTTAAAAGGCCAGATTTACTGGTCCAGCAGACTAGTAGAAATCCCAAGACAATGACTTTTAACCACCCTCTGAACCTAGAATAAAATTCTTCCCTTTGTTCAATTTCCACCCAAACAGAAGAGGTCTACCAGATGACCAGTAACAGAAAGGCACTACTGACTCTTTAAAACTGCCAACCTATAAGGTCAAAAGAGTGTAATTTACACTAGGATAAAGCGCAGATGGCAGGAAGGGTTAAACAGAGGAATTAATGGAATCAGAATTTTACAGAGGAAGTGGGAGGGGTGAATATAGTAGTTTCTGTCAGAAAACAATGTGCTGTATATAATGAATGGAAAAAGTGCTTCATAAACTTTCAAACAATTAAAAAACTGGCATATGAGATGCCCTGAGTAGCAACATATATACTAAATACTGATTTGTGAAATAAAAACTGAAAAACTTGAGTACATAGCACTTAAAAAGTTTAAAGCATCAGTTTTCAACTACCTTCATTAAGAGAAAGTCCTCTTAAATATGTATTTTAACAACTTCTCTAAATAGGAAAACCTATGCTGCTATAATGGCAGATCAGATATATTACAAATCAGATTTATTCCTTTCCTTTTAGATGTTTCGAATACTCTAGAGTAATTAACATGCTGCTATCAAGGTATGAATTACCATCAACTATTCCAAAGATGAACAATATTTTAAAAGGACGTATCAGAGTAATTTTTACTTCGCTGATGTTTTAAACGTTGTACAAAGGAAGCCGTATCTTTACAGTAATATCGTATTTAGCAGACACAGATGCTTCCCCAAAGCATTCCAAAACTCCTAAAGGGATGAGAAAAGGTAAAAAAATAAATAAATAAATCACCCTTTAAATGCTATTTACCTTATGCAAACTGACTCTTGCATAGGTTAACCCTGGAATTATAAGGGTAAGTGAAGAAGCAGCATTGAGTTTTACTGATTTAGTTACAGTACTGATATTATTTACTGAGCATGTGACCTTTAACAAGTCAACTGCAATATTCTGGGCCCATCTGGCAGGCAGTGAGCAGGACCCAATCATCTCGGAGATCCATTTTGGCTCCTTGATACTATAGTTGTTTTTCAGCCAACCAGATTTTCATGAGCATTCCCACGGTATGGATTCATTTCCCAAGCCCCCTCTGTGTGTAAACAACCCAACAATCACAAACTGCACCCAAGCAAAAAACGAGATTCTCCTGTATTGCCTCGAATGCATCAAAGAGAAACGCCATCAGTCACATGGCCACCGAAGCAAGCCCGCAGCAACTACTAGGAAATCAAATCCGGTCCGAAGGAAATGGGCTGTTAAAAACCAGTCACACTCTTTGCTCTTTCAAGAATAAAACTTCTAATAGCTTCGTTCACGCTCTCGGCGTTCAGGACGCTGCAGAAAGTGTGACTCAGGAATGGACTTCTGTGTATTTTAAGCACCAAAACGGAGTCATCCGCTACCCATTTTTAAAAGTCAGACGAACTTACGGCTTAAAGACTGCGCATGTACGAGAAACCCTAAACGATGAAGAGCAGAGGGAGGAAGCGTTCTGGTTTAGACATCGGACTAAAACTACAACCTCGAAACTTTGAGCACGTTTCAATATCTGATTCTAAGAAAGACAAGGGGGGGAGGGGGACCGGGGAAATCAAAGGGATTTAATTTACAAACAAATACCAATCTCCCCGTTAGACTCGTCGAAACTGCAACCCTCTGGAAGCCCAGGGAAGGAAGACCGGCTCCTCCCCAGGGCCTCCTGCCGAGGGAACTTTTCCTCCCTCTCCTGTAAGTCTAGAAAAATCATCTCGATCCCAGGCCTCACGGTCCTGTCTGTCCACCACCCGCCTCAAGTCCACTCGGGAGGAGAAAGGAAAGGAGAGGAAATCTCCCCCCAACCCCCCGCCCACCCCGAGATCAAGACCCGGCCAGGCCGGCTCCACCAGGTCACGCGGGTCCAACCTCCCAACTTGGGCAGAAGGGCCAGTTCTTTCTTTGCAAAGATCTACTAACGGGGCCAGGCATCCCTGCTCCCCGCTGCTATGGATGCTTCCAAGGCAACTCTGGAGGGGGGGGACCCTGGTCACTAAGGCCCGGGGACAAAGTGGCCAGCGGGGCGGGGGGCCGAGGAGCAAGATG
>NW_006399830.1:11855164-11864621 GCF_000299155.1 Elephantulus edwardii | reverse complement strand
TCCCTCACTGCCGGCGCGGCCGCGCGACACCCATGCAGCCCGGTGCAAAGGCGCAGAGCTCCCACGCACACCTCGGCCACGGCCGGCAGACTCCGGCCGACCTCCGCGGCGGGCCCCCGAGTGCAGCAGTCACGACTCCTCTTCAGTGGCACGGGAGGAAATTATTGAAAAATGGCGGGAGATTGCCCTCCTCCCCTCCCGCCCGGCCAGTGCACACACTAACTTGCTCCCCTGTGGCGCCGGTGGCGAATGCTCCAATAGGCGGGGAGCTGGTCAGCGCTCCCAGCCCATTGGCTCGCAGGGACTGCCGCTCTGGGCATGGGTCCCGCCCCCTCCCCCTGCCGCGTAGTTGGGTTGCAGCGCACTGGAGGGCAGTATGAAGGGGTGAAAGGTCACGTTATGTAAGCGCCGGTGATAGGCGCGCGGGCCTCCAGCGGTGGAGTTGAAAGTGGAGTACGGTGGGAGATCGGAAGGTCTAGAACTCAAAGAAGTGGACCCAGAAAAGTCCTCTCACATATCCAGACACTGCGCCATCTGTCACTAACGGCGACACCGACATCCGGGCACTACTGTCCGTGTGGTGCGCCGGAGGGGGAGGGGGAGCGCGCGGCCAGGGGCTTTGTCTTTCCCCTTGTGCTCCGCCCCCTTCTTAAAGGCGCCGCGCGGGGCCACGCCCGGGGGTACGTGGGTGGCTCTGCGGTGGGAGGAGGGGTTGGCGGGAAAGAACCCCAAGAACCAAGTAAATACCCTCCTGATGAGCAACTTGATCACCTCAAAGTTAACTTCTGGGCGAGAGCGTGGTTGAAATTGGGATTAGCACTCGTTTCTAAGTGCTCGGAGGGCTTGTTGGAAAGGAAAAAGGTAGAGGCTTCCTAAGAAAAACATGGTAAGGAGCTCATCTACGCGAATACAGTCATTCCTTCAAGTCATATTCTCTGGCACCTGCGTTGTTCTATGCGTCTATGCCAAAGGCACCTAACAAGAGCCACCTACAGTGTTGCAGGCCTTGAGCTGGGTGCGTTAGGGGTACAAATAAGACACAGTGCTGTTAAAAATAACAGACATGCATAATCACAGGTCCATGTGATGAGAGGCTGTATAAAATGCGTAATAAGAAAAGCAGTAACTACCCAGAGGGTGAATGAGGACATAGGAGCTACACCACCACTTAGTCTAAAATCTGTTTGTCTATCCGGTACAGTCCTAAACACTCAATTATCTTCCAGTTATTAGATTATCTCCCTTGGCTCAAAGATCTTCACTTTTTGGTGCCAGACAATATCTTAACCTGTTCTTCCACAAGGGTAAACTGCTAGGTGTCCCCACAGCCTAGAACCAAGGCCAGAACTTTGTCCCCTTTTCTTCTCACCCCAAGGAAAAGACTGTCCCCATCACCGGGATAGAGTTTTAGCTCAGACACCAACTCCAGTTAGACTCCAATGATCATCTCGAGGAGAAGGGAGTGCGTCTTCCTACAGTAACTATTTCTTGCAAAAGGAGTAGAAGTCTTCTCAAAGGAGCTTGAGCTGATCGTGAAAAAAATGTGTATTCTCTGTTTTATATACCCCCTGTCTTCTATAACTTTGTCTTCAAGGATTTCCAATGTGGAAGAAAGGAGTTACTGAAGACTGTCTTGTTGTTAGGTGCCATGCAATGGAGTATGACTCATAGCTGTCCTATCCCGTGCCATCCTCATCTCTGACACACGGGCAGCCCGTCACTGTGTCAGCCATCTTGTTGGGAATTTTCTTCTCTTTTGCTGACCCTCCACCTTTCCGTGTATAATGTCCCTTTGCAAGAAAAGGCCTCTCCTAGCAACATGTCCAAAGTAGAAGAGACACAGTTTCACCATGCTCTTCTCCAAGACTCATCCTGGTTGCACGCTTTTACTAAAACATATTCATTTGTTCTTTTGGCACTCCATGGGATATTTCATAGTCTTCACTGACACCACAATTCAAAGGCATCAATTCTTCTGTCATCCTTACTCATTGTCCAACTCTCAAATGTCTAGCAAGTGATTGAAAAGACCATAGCTTTGATCAGGCCCACCTTAGTCCTCAAACTGGGATCATTGCTCTTCAGTATTTTGGAGCGGTTCCTGACAGCAGACTTGCCAAAACAGTATTATCTCTTGATTTCCTGACTGCTGGTACCAAGGGTAATAATTGTGGATCCAAGTTAGATTAAATCGTTGACACTTTCAATCCTTTCTCCATCTATCCTAATTTACCTGTAACTAGGTAAGGACCTTTGTTTTCTTGATATTAAGATATAATTGATACTGAAGACTGTAGTCCTGGATCTTCTGCCGCAAGAGTTTCATGTCCTCACTTTCAGCAGGCAAAGTTGTGTCATCTACAGAAAGTAAGTAGTTCATTAAGCAGAGAAATTAATGAGGGAGGAACATTTTATGCCACGGAAGCAGCAGCGCAAAAGACTGGCAAATTCTGGTTTGATGTGGCTAAGATTTTGAAACTAAAAATATCAAGCAAGAATAAAGTGGCAAAGGAAATCGCTAATGTTGATTGTCATGGTTGAATTGGAGTGAAGGATTGGAAGATGCAGTAGTCACAGACAGAGGTGAGGATCTGAATGGGACAGGTCCATAGAGGTAAGAGGACAGATTTAAGATTTGAAAGACACAGACCAGGGATACAAGCAGGACTAGATTACACAGAAGTCTGGTGGTGTTGTGCTTGTGAGGCTGCTAACAGAAAGGTTAACAGTTTTAATCTACAGTCTGTGAGCTTCTCCACCAGAGGACAAAGGTCAGTCTCCACCTATGAGGATTTACAGCAAGGGAAACCGAATGGAGAGTCACTGTAAGTGGCATTCAACTCAATGGACAGTAAATATCAAAATATAGGCCGGCACATGTTTAGGTTATCAGCAGAGTAAAGACTCCAAAAGCAGGAAAATACACATTGTGGTCAACATTTTAATATTTTCTCAAAAAAAAAACAAACAACAAACATCTAATTGCCCATGCAATCTCTACACTATTCTCTTTTAAATGCTTAGGGCCGCTGTGGGTTCTAGTCCAGCCCGAATATTGACAGTGAAGCAGGCATCTAAACTCTTCCTCCTTGGAGAGCCAATGAGGGGCTCCAGCTGGAAATCCTGGCAAGGAGCGGAGGAGGGAGTAGAAACTGGAGTCAGGCTTTGTGAGACAACCTGTTAGTGAGCCTCAGAGTAAGAACTGCAACTATCGGAGGAGCTCTCAAAATAATAACCAGTGCTCACTTAGATTAGAAAGAGCCTCTGCTAGCACAATAGTTAAACACTCAGCTGTAGCCAAAAAGTTGGTAGTTTAAACTCACCTATTCCTCCTTGGATGGTGAAGAGATTGAGATAGTTCACAGCTTTAGTTTCCTTGGCTCCACAGTCAACACTCTTGGCACCAGCAGCCAGGAAATTAAAAGGCGCATTGCCATGGGAAAGTCTGCTGTTAGGGACCTCTCTAAAGTACTGAAGAGCAATAGTGTCTCTCTGGAGACTAAGGCGCGTCTGATACAGGCCATGGTCTTCACAATCACTTGTTAATGCATCAGAGAGTTGGACAATGACCAAGGAGGATAGAAGGAGAATTGATGCCTTTGAGCTGTGGTGCTGGAGAAGAGTATTGAGAATACCATGGAAAACAAACAGATTCGTCCTGGAAAGGGTTAAACCAGGTGGCTCCTTGGAGGCAAGGATTCTGAGGCTCTGTCTAACATACTTCGGACATGTTGTAAGGAGATACCGGTCCTTGGAGGAGGACATCATGCTTGGGAGGGTGGAGGGACGGCGCAGGAGGGGAAGGTCCTCTAGGAGGTGGATTGATTCAGTGACTGGGATAATTGGGACGGGTGTGTCAGAGACAGTGCGATTGGCACAGGACAGAGCAGAGTTTAGAGCTGTTGTACATAGGGTCGCTATGAGTCGCAGGCGACTCGACGGCACATAACAACAACACATTCCTCCTTAGGAGAAAAATGTGTCCCTAAAGATCCTTGGACATGCCACTCTGTCCTCTAGGGTCATCAACCACTGATCGACTTTAGGGGGAAATCTCAGGAGGTGGAATTTTTTAATTTCCTTTTTCCTACTTCTTTGTGGCTTTCAGCAGTGACTTTATTTTTGTTATTTAGTAGTAAAGGATGAAATGAAATGAAATGAAATGAAATGGCACTGATCAAGACAAGTTTTTTTAGGATCCTGTCCCAAAGATGTCAGCATGCTGAGGGTGAGTGAATACAGCTGTCAAAGTTCTGCTCTGAAACTTTCAGTGTTTTTTGTTAATTGCCTCAAATGGATTCTGACTCTTGGAGACCCAGATACAGAGCTGAAAAGCTCCACTGAGTTTTCAAGGTCATGACCACCCAGCAGCTTGCCAGGCACACTCCGGGTGGGTTTGAACTGCTTTGAGTTGCCAAGTGGCTGGCTAGCAGTTGAGCACTTAGCCATCTGTGCCACCCAAGGGTTCCTTTCAGTGTCTCACCAACTTTGCTGTTGTTGTCAAGTGGATTCTGGATGGCTAGTGACCTTCTGTGTAATAATAAAACTTTGTCCTGTCCTGCACCAGCTAGACACACACACACACACACACACACACACACACACACACACACACGTTCAAGCCCATTGTCACACTCAGTCATGAGGGCAGCCCTTCTCCTGGCAAATCATCCTCTTATCTTTCCTTTACCACGCACATATCCATGAGATATCATCTCCCAATCCTCGCTTTTATGGAGCCTTCAGGGTATACTTCCCCCAAGGCAGATCTGTTCCCTCTTCTGCGGGCCCACGGGCTATAATACAATTCAAATGTGTGAATTCTTCAGCCTTCCATTTTTACTGTCCTGTTTTCAAATGCTTATGAAGCCATTGAAAAAGCTGGGTCTTGGGTGAGGCATTCTTTAGTCATCAAAATGGCAGCTGACTTTATTTGTTTATAATCCCCGCTCAGTCTATCAGACTTGAATCCTCCTGTCCAGGCTTTGGGGCCCTCCCCGCAAGCCTCAGTTGGACCATTTCCTCCCAGGTGCCAGAATGCACTATGATCATTCCTACTTCCTACTGCAAAGGTTCCTTTCTCCTCGGTGCATCTGAATCCTACCTTTTTTTCTGAATGTCTTTCTTAATTGTTTCTGCCCCCAGAGCCCCTCACTGAACTCTCAAGGTTTTCTGTTTCTTTTTAAGAAATGTATTGCTTAATATATCTTCTTTCCCAACATTGGAATGAGCAAATTAACAGGTAAGGGCAAAGATGAAAAGCTGTCATTTCCTTTCCACATGTCTCCGTTGGGCCATCCTACAATTGTCCAGTTAAGGTCATATGTGGTTGCTTAGCAACAGGAATAACCCCAGGTATAAATGGGGGTTGTGAGGACGGCGCAGGACCTTCCGAGTTGTGCATCACAGAACCCTAGGAGTAAGAACCACCTCAACAAGCATCTAATACAAAGGAAGAGCCCATTTCCCCATGTGGATCCCGACTGGACGCTTTCAGGACATGAGCCTGTGGACTGTGTGGTGAAGTGGACTGTATGGTGAAGTGGCCCTATCGCACACAACAGTCTTTCACAATTGCTAATACTCAACCTTGCTTAGACAGTCCAGATTTGGACTGACTTCTTCCCTGTGCATTAGCTCGTCCTATGGGTTCTTCTTCTTTTTTTTTTTAATTGTATTATTTTTTACGTGTACTGTCAAATCAGATCTGACTGGTACAGGAGGAGATTGCCTCCTCCTTCTCCAGCAGAGCATCTGGTGGATTTGAACCACGTACCTCTAGGATTGCAGTACAGCGTCTTGCCCCTACGCCACCTATGGGTTCTTCAAACTCAAAACATCCCAGACCCAAACAACTATGAGATATCATCTCACCCCCGTCAGAATAGCAAAATTTAATGGCAAGCAACAAATGCTGGTGAGGTTGGGGAGAAATTGGAACCCTTATTCGCTGTTGGTGGGAGTGTAAAATGGTGCAATCACTATGGAAGGCGGTGTGGCACTTTCTCAAAAAAGTTGAAAATAGAGATACCATTTGACCCAGCAATTCCACTACCGGGAATTTACCCTAAAAGAAACAGTAACAGCCACCCAAGCAGATATATGCACACTCGCATTTATTGCAGTGCAACTCCTTACCACTAGACCACCCACCAGAGCTCTCTTTAGGGCTCCTTTTGTTGTTCGACAGTAGAACTGACGCCATGTGGTTGACCCTGTGCTGCTGAAGTCGTAGAGCTGAGTTGAGGAGAAGGTGGAGAAATAACAGACAACAAAACTAAAGTGAAATCCTAAATAGTAGATGATAGAAGGGAGGGAGATAAGAGACGGTGAGTCTGGGATGTTGGTGTTTGGGTTTGTTTATTTTTTTTTTAATTTATTATTTTTAGTGTATATACTGTCAAATCAAATCTGACTGGTACAGGACAAGATTGTCTCTCCTTCTCCAGCAGAGCATCTGGTGGATTCAAACCGCATGCCTCTGGGATTATAGTGCAGGTTCTTGTCACTAGGCCACCAGAGCTCCCTGGGTTGTGGTGGGGTTTTTTTTTGTTTTTTTTTTTAAAATTAATTTTAATGAAAGTTTACAGAGACTTAGGGTTTCCAGTCATTGATTGTTGCACTTTTCACCCTGCCCACCCCCACCCCCATTCACTCTTCTTGAAAAGAAAATCTCTTTCATTGTTAGGGACATGATGTTGGGAAGGGGGGAGGGTCAGCCAAGCAGAAGAGACCCTCAACCAGATGGATTGATAAGGTGACTGCTGCAATGAACTTGGGTGTTAGGAAGTGTGAGGATGGCGCAGGACAGGATGAGGTTCAGATCTTTTGTTCAAAAGGTCGCTGAGTCGTACTTGACTCAGTGGCAACTAACAACAACAAACAGCTGACCTGAGGAGCCCTGGTGGTGCAGTGGTTAGGGGCTCCTCTGATAACTTGAAGGATGGTAATTTGAATCCATGAGCCAGCCACTCCATCTACTGGAGAGTCAGCTATGACTTGGTTCTTTTTCTGGCAAAACCACAAGAAGCCACTCCATAGGGGAACGATATGGCAGTCTGCTTCAAGAAAGGTTGAAGGCCCTGGAAACCCTCTGAGGCACTTCAGTTCTTCATATATGAGAGTGACACACTGACCGCTGCAATGGAGTTCCTGTTGTTTTGTGCCATCAAGTTGGAACCGACTCATAGCTGACCCTCCAGCAGGTTTTCAGAGACCGTAAAATTGCCCCGGAGGAAATTATCCATTATTCCCCAGTGGAACAGCTAGTGGATTCAAACCACTTGCATTTGGGTTGGCAGTGCAACTCCTTACACACTAGGCCAGCAGGGCCTAGTGGGCGTACATGGTGGCATACATAGGAATAAACGCAATGGAAATGGAGATAGCTGTGCTTGTGTTTTAATTTATTTGAGTGAAAGTTTATAAATCTTATTAGTTTTCCAATCACACACATTTTGTTTTATACCATGAATTATTACTGAGTAATAATACAATGAATTACAGTGTCTGTCTGATTGTACATTGCCTTTCCCTTCGCCCAAGATATCTATATACTGATCTTCACTCCCTCCTCCGCTCTTCCCATTCCTGGTAACTGTTGGGTTTGCTTGTTTTTAAATCACTAACCTATGTCTAGACTGACAGGATGGAAATTGTCTCTCAAGGTATCAGGGGCGCACCATCCTTCCTGTCTGCCTGCCTGCCTTCTCTCTCACTTCTCCATGACAACTCGCACGTTGTTGTCAATGTCTCACCCTGTTCCTCAGCTCCAGTGACTGGCTCTCTAAAGTGAACAGAGGAAAGCCAAGCCCTTTGGCCTGACAAGGCTCTCCACAATCTGTTTCTATTTTCTTTACTTAACTCACTCACTGCCATTCTGATGCACAGAGACCCTCCATGGGGGTTCTCCGGCTGTAAATCTTAAGGGGAAGAGATTGTCATCTCTCTCCCTTGGCGTCACCAGGGGATTTGAACCTCAGGAAACACCTAACCTTCTGGTTAGTGGAGCAACATGTTACAGACTAAGCGTCCAGAGCTCCTGCATCTCTTTTACTACTTCCTTCAAAACTCCTTACTCTTTAGCAAAATTGGGCTTGCCTGTTGCTATTGTATGCTGTCAGGTCAGAACCGACTCCTAACTCACCCTCCGGCAGGTTTTCAGAGGTGACTTTGATTCATGTTGTTCCTAGTGTGGAGGAACCGTGCTGTCAACCCTAAAGCTGACGAGAGATTGTGCTGCCAAACACAACCCTAACCCAAAGCAAGTGGCTTTAATCCCCCAAGGGATTCTCGGGAGAAGGATGAGTAATCTCCTCCTGTGCGATTTACAGCCTCTGAAGACTCACTGAAGGGTCAGCAGCTATGAGTGGATTCTCACTCAACAGCATATAACAACATCATCAAGTTGGCCCAGGCTCGTAGTGAGCCCATGTCTACAAGAAGAAAGTTTCCTCTAGATCTACCCACGTTACACAGTGTTTCATGGATTCTTTTATCTAGTCTCTACAGTTTTCTTAACAAAAATATCTCTTAAAATAAAATACATTCAGATCATAGATCATTTTACAAATAACTGCTTAGATCTTTTCAAATACATCAATGGCGGCATGAAAGACATTCACCTACCTGCCTCCCAAAAAGGGTTCTACATTTGAGACTAAAGATACATGAACACTCAACGTGCATCTATAACCTTAGCTTTGCAGTAGTAGGTGGTTCAAAACCACTGTGACTCACAGCAAGACTATGCACAACAGATCTGAACCTTGACTTGTCCTGTGGCATATTAGATTTTAGTTTAGATCCTGGATCTGAGAGGGGCTTTTGGCACAATTTTCATATTGATCATCCGAACAACTGGAGAAATACATCTTTTTATATGTTGCTGTCTTGTGTTGTAAATTCTGACTCATGATCACTCTGTGTGCTGAGAAGTTGAACGGTTTCATGGGATTTTCTGGTTTGTGATCCTTATAGGACCAGATCACCTGGCCTTTCCTCAATGGTGTCACTAGGTGGGTTTGAACTTCTGACCTTTTGGTTATCATCTGTGTGCTGTCGGCAACACCCAGGGATCTGTTTCTATTAGATATTATTATTTTTTTTTCAATTATTTTGTGTGTGTGTACCGTCAAATCAGATCTGACTGGTACAGGAGGATATTGCGCCTCCTTCTCCGGCAGAGCATCTGGTGGATTCGATCTATTAGATATTATTGAATCAACATTAAATATCTTAGGTGGTACACAACAGAGGCTCAGTTGGGAAATACCTTTGTCCTTAGGAAATAAATACAAGCTGAGGGACCTGAAGGCAAAAGGCCTCCTTGGGAACAACTCAAGTACTTTACCAGAAAGAGAAAGAACTCATATTGAGATAAAGTAAATTCAGCAAAATATCAATAATTGGTGAATCTAACCAAAGGGTATATATTAACACTCTCTCTCTCTCTCTA
>NW_006399830.1:11834091-11853929 GCF_000299155.1 Elephantulus edwardii | reverse complement strand
CCACAACCTCGCCAGCATTTGTTGCTTGCTGTTCTGTTAAATTTTGCTATTTTGACTGGGGTGAAATGATATCTCATAGTTGTTTTAAAAATAGAGTTTTTTTAAAAGCCGACATCTTATCTTTATACATTTACTCTTGGGAACACTGTCTTCCTACCCATCTTCTCACACTGCACACATTTTTCAAGGTCCTGCTCAGGTGTTCCTTTCCTCCATGGCCTCCTAGAATCTCAAACCTTAAAGGTTCTTATCTGTGCCCCCCAATCTCACCATTCTACAAGACACTTAGTCCTCCTCTGTTTTCTCTACCTCATCAGACTGTGAGCTCCTTAAAGACAGAAACCATGTACTTCACCGTGAACTCAGGATGTGTTTTCTAGACAGCTGTATAGTAAATGTATTTCCTGAGAGGATGAGTAATGTAGGTTTAGACATCTATTCCCACGCACTCACTGTGTCCATGCTTAAAGTTCCCTTGTGTAAAATCCGTCAAGTCCTGTTGATCTTTGGTGCTAACCCATATTCAGTCTGTTGAGTCAGGTGGGCTCATATTTCAGTTGTGTTCATTGCTCTGAGGCAATTTACCAAAAGTCAATTATGGTCAGTGTTTTGACTTTTCCTCTTGTTTCTTCTCATCCTCCTAACTCCTACTCCATCAAGATTCCGAGTTCAGTTTGCTGGTTACCACCTGAATTTCTTAAGAGAACATCTATTCAGGGTAGTAAAGTGGAAGCCAATGGGAGAAGAATGTGACGATCGAGGTGGTGTGCCAGCTTGGCTCCTCATAATTCTCTAGTGTGGTATCTCCAGTGCAATCATTTCCTTGACGAGATCCAATGTAACGGAAATGCTTCTGTGAGGTTGAGCAGCCTGTATGTTTTCTTGAGGGTGTGACCCGTAATGGATGTGGGTATCTGGCAAAGCTGGCTTGCGGTTTGCTTGAGTCGGGTCCCACAGCTGGCTTGTCGGGCCTGCAGATCTGGGACTCATCAGCCTTCACAGATCGCGCTCTGCCAGCCGTCCTTCTGCTCTTGGGTTCCTCGGCCCCTGCTGCTGAGTCAGAGTCTCCAGGCTCATGTTTGACGCTCAGGCTTGGGACTTGTGAGCCCCTACAAGCATGGGAGCCATTTCTCTGAGGTAAATCTCTCTACATATAAGGGTCACCATCCTTTCTTCTCTATAAAATCCAGCCTAGACAATGTTAAGACAACACTCTTGGGGTGAGACCACTAGCCTTACAGACATGGTTTTTAGTGACAATTTTTATTATCCTTTTCTGGGCCTCTTTGCCAGTACTTCCCGTATCTGGTGGTGGTGTTGCTTGCCGTCGAGTTGGAACTGACCCATACCTGACCCTCCAGCGGGTTTTGAGGGGCAGTAAATCACACAGGAGATGGCACAGTCTTTTCTTGCCAAGAAGCTGGTAGATTCGAACCACGTGACTTCAGGATTGCAGTGCGGTGGTCCACTAGCTTCCTGAAGGATAGGATTCTATGCTGCTAACTCCTCTTATTTTTCTCTTGCTATCTTTTGTGACACTTGATCTCAGTAATTCTGATTTCACTTGCAGAGATTCTATTTCTTTTCTAATCTGCCTGCTAATTCTTTATGGTTTCTTATTCATTTATGCTTTAAAAACCAAAAGGCAACACAGGCTATTTAAACATACTTCTTTTAAGTACGACATACAGTAATTCCACCATCTGTGACATTCATCTGACACATGGACATGTTAAATTAGGGACAATCAAACAGGATCAGAGATTTGGAATCTAGTCTTATTTGGAGGCTCTGATTCCCCTGAGAGAATTAAGAGGAATGATTTTGAAGACTAGAATACAGGAACGAAATTCCTGGACATATATACTATGGAATTCTTTCAACCATGGCTCTATTCTTTTCCTCAGGACTCAGGAACAAAAAGGCACTCATGGACGGAGAGTGGTTTAGTGGCTCAGAGATCTGGAGGAGGAGAAGGGCGTGACTGCAAATGATAAAGGGTTTCCCTTTGGGGTGATCAAGAAAGCTATGGAAATAGATAGTCTTGAGGTTTGCAGGACGTACTCACTGTACTTAATTGCACACTTTAACATGGTACATTTTCTGTGTGTTTTATATAAAAAAAATAAGAAGAACATATGAAAGAACTCAAGCATCTCTCCTGAGGAGCTGGGGTTGGAGGCAAAGGCAGGCATTGGCTGTAAGCTGTGTTCACAGAGACAGGAATATAATCTGATCCACATGGTTTCTTCAAAGAGAGTCTCCAAAATCACTCTTCTCTAAAAGTGGACTCTGTGGGAGGAAGACAACTGGCAGGCCCAGCACACAGCGACTCCTCAGGCACGCAGCCCCCGCGCCCCACGCTGCCCCCACAGCCTTTAAGAATGAAGCATTCAGATGCCAACAAGACATATTTCAAATCATTTAATTTTAAAAATATTCTATGCAGTGCTAAAATATGTCTTCACTCACTGTTGCCATTTCCATTATCTTAAACTTCTTCTGAGACAAAAAATAAAATCACAAAATTCAATTGAACATGCAGGTTTCAAAGACGAGAGAACTCTCTAGAAAGTTTGCGCTGAAGGAGTATTGTGGGGAATGGGTACTGTAGTCAGAACCTCAAATTCTTGCTGGGCAGATTGTGGCAGAAGAGCTGGGGGCCCTGGCAGGAGGCAGGGAATGCTGGAATGAAACGCGCAAGTGAAAGGGGAAGGGGTGTGTGTGTGTGTGTGTGTGTGTGTGTGTGTGTGTTTTCTGGGGAAAGGAAGGAGAACTACAGCGAGGGAAGAAGGCCTGTCAGCTGCTGGCTGCTGCAGTGCCCTCAACACGGGCCAGAAAGCTACATAAACTGTCTGCCCCCATCTGGAGCCCAGAACTCTTCCCTGCCTGCAAGAGACTCTCCCCATCACTCCAAAGTCTACCCAAGTCCCTCTCCAACAGCAGTCTACAAGGTGGGGCTCATAGCCCCACAGCAAAGTCCATTCAAGTTCAAGTAACTCCTGTCTTCTCCAGACGGTGCCTTCCACATCTCTTTCCTCTCTTGAAGCGACAGCAGCTCAGTCCAGAGGTTCTGGAACAGAGTCTGCCACCTGGAGGTGAGAGATGAGCCTTGAGGTGGTAGATGCTCCAGCCTACTTGGGGTGCAAAAAGGACATGACTGCTCCTCTTCTCAGGAGCAAGCAGACACAGGTGCCAAGGACGGGAAGATAATGCCACAACCCCAAGTCCTATGTCACCTTCAGGCCAAGAAGGCTCCAATGTGCACGCTCTGGACCCCAGTGCTTGCCCTTACCCAGCAACACAGCTCGGCCAGAACCAGAATGCAATAAATAGAGGAGGGGGCCCGAAGGCGGAGGGCAATGGTGGTGCTAGCTTTCAGATGCGGTCTGCGGCACTGGGGGTTGGTCCACGCAGAAGCGCTTCAAGGGAGGAGCACCTGAGTCTTCCTCTTCCTCAACAACCTAGGAGCAGCCAGAGTATGGAATTACACATCATGCCTAGGAACTAGAACCTTCTGAGAGCTCACTGCTCCATCCACCCCAGTTAGAGCCCTGAAGCCCACCCTCTCACAGATGATCAAGCCTCTTTCCCTCTCTTCCAAGCTGGAGACACCAGTTCCCTGCTTGCACACTCAGCACTGTCAGTGCCAATTTCACACCAACAGAGTTCTTTCTTTTTCTTAGAAATTAGGAAAACCAAAGTGCTTGCTGACCTGTGTCTCCAGTGGAACTGGTTCCTCCTTCGTGAGGGTGGGAGGTTCATCAGCAACTTCCGAGGCAGGCAGAGAAGGCTCTGAAAAAGGCAGCAAGGTCTGCATTAACTAATGGGCCTTTTTAAGGCAGGGAGGAGAGGTGGTGAAGTTTGGCCTCAGGCCTGGGGAGTGTTCCCAAGAGTTCCGCAGAGGAGAGCTGGTGAATGGGGAGGACTGAGGCACAGTCCTGTCATGGGAGATGAGTAACATGTGGAAAGACCATACAGGGTCGGACGCTAGGCTCGTGAGTATGGTCTACGCTGCAGGCATCGGGAGCTGATTAAGCAGTTCATCTCGCTCTCCAGCTAAACGTTTAGGTTCTAAGCCAACTGCTTGATGTAATGAGAAGGCCGCTTCAAGGATTCAGTGGGATGGACACGTAAGGTGCTGGATCAGTGAATGGTGAACAGCACGTGCACAATAATACTATCACTGGCATTATCTACAGGGACACAACTTCTATTTTATACCCTTACTGTTAATAAGTGACAGATAACCAGAGCCAGGACAAATAATCCAAGAAGCTGAACTATATCAAAAAGAATGTGGCATCAGAATTGGCAGAAGACTCAGCAGCAACATGTGATACACAGACGACACACCTGGCTTGTTGAAGTCAAGAGGACCTAAAGCACTTACTGAAAACGTTCCAGGACTACAGCCCTTCAGTATTGACTATACCTCAACATAAGACAAAAATCCACATAGCTGGACCAATAGACAAGATGATAGATGAAGAGGAGAATGAAGTCGTCAAGGATTCAATTTTGTTTGGATCCACAGTCAAAGACAAGGGCCTCTGTTAAGTGTTAAAGTGCAAGGATGTCACGTCACCAGGCTCTCACCCCACCTCATGGAGCTTCCCATCATGTCCTTACAGGAAAGCTGGACCCTGAACAAGGAAGACAGAAGAATCGATGCCTCTGCATCGTACGATGGCAAAGAATGCTGAATATACCACAGAACTTCTAAGAGAACAAGTAAATCTGTCGTAAAAGAAGTGCAGCCAGAGTGCTTCTTAGAGGAGAGGGTGGTGAGACTTCCTCTCAAGGACTCTGGACAAATTAGGAGGGGTCAATTCCTGGAAAAAGACACACTGAAAAGTCACCGAAGAAGTTGTTCCTTCATGAGACGGACTGACATAAAGACTGCAAAAATGGGCCTAAGTGCAGAAGACTGTGAAGGTGGCACCTTCACATGAGACACTGGGACACACTGGGCGGTGTATAGTTCTGCTGTATAAGGGGCTGCTCTGAACCAACTCAGTGGAACTAACAACACAAGAAGACACACTCTCTCTCTCTCCCCTATGTGTTATAATGTGTTATAACCAGAAACGTGCAGGGTATAACGCGAAGCACATGAACTCTCTTAAGTCCCTGCTGTCGCTGAGTGGAGTCTTCCTCCCAGTGACGCTGAAGGACACAGCAGGGATGCACACAGGGAATATCCAAGGCTGTCCCCGCCACAGAAGCAGGCCACGACATTTCCTCCCCTGGAGCAGCTGGTGGGTTCAAATCACTGACATTCTGGTTAGTATTCAAGCACGTTGCTACTGGGCCAGGAGGGCTCTTAAACTGGCATCCATTTCCACGAGGCTCCATAATCCTGGAAAAGCCATTTCACCTTTTATAGGCCCCACCTCCTCATCTTTAAATTAGAGATAATCGTCAGGCATCAAATCTGAAAAATGCCTTCCACAGGGTCTGGCATTCAATACAAGTTGGTTTGGGCCTTCACTCTGGAAAGGTAAAATACATTCAACCCCTGAAGGATTCCAAGGTGTCAGCGAGATACTCTGAGATCTCCACTCTCAAGAGGAGCAGCGGCAAGAGCAAGAAGCAAGGCCCCTCCAAGATGCTCGTCCTGTGCAAGTGAGACTCACCTTCAAGGATCTCCTGCCCCAGAGTCGGGGGCTGCGAGTCATCTGTGCGGAAGTCAGACGTGTGTGCTGGGCTCAGGGACTCACTCTGCTGGGGGCTGGGGCTGGAATTGGTGCTGCTGTCCACCTTGAGCTGATAGACGTCAGACACAGAACTCTGGTTGCTGTTTTCATCTGGGAACCAAACACAACAAAGGCAACCCCTGAAGCTGCTAACTCCCCTCAGAGCAACGCAGTACAGATCCAAGGGCCCGGCATCTCCTCAGGCAACGTGGCCAGGACCGGAACCCAGTCACTGCAGGAGGAAAGGCTGGAAGGGCTGACCCTCGGGAGCGGGAAGGGACTGCAGATCGCCAGCAGGGCGACTAAGCTGATGATTTCTGATTAAGCATTTTCTGTTTCACAACATATTCTAAACTTTAGATGCAACCAGAATCTTCGTAGTATTCTTAATTCAAGAAGGTCAAGATATGCTTATTCATTCTTTCTTTAATGGTCCATCAAATGGGCCACATATCGTCCTGCTGGACACAGATTTGCTAGGAGTTGGCACTAACTCGATGGCACCTGACAGATTTGATATTTTCTCACTGTCCAGTGGAAAAGCTGGTTGTAAGTGGGCCTCGGGTCAGTACTTCCCCTCTCTCTCCCATCACAGGGTGTCCAGGGAATGAAACAATCTGTCTGGCACTTTTAGGTTATCTGACAAGGGTGGTGGTCAGTTCAGGGCTCTGCTGCCCAGGCTCTGCCTGGCTGTCTTAACAGGGAAACTCTGACTAAAGGAACCACCTAAATGAAAAACAGAACTCAACAACTTCCCCCACTCCTTCACCCCTGGTGTCCAGGCATTAAATGGGAATTAACCTCCAGCTGTGAGGTCAACCCAGTCACCGTGCCCTCCCACTGCCTTGGCTCCAGCCTCCCTGCAATGGCTCCCAGTGCTTCCCACCCCTCCCTGCAGCGTAAGGCACACATTTCAAACTCTGCGCCTCTCAGTCAGACAGGATCTACCCCAAACAGATCTGTGTCTTGTTCTCCATCCACACACTGCCTGCCACCCTTCCACATGCACCCTGGGACCATCACCCAAGAGAGGGAGGCCTGAGCCCATCTGTTCTTTCTATTGGTATGCCTTCTCTCTAGTCTTCGTCAACAGCCCAACGCATTCCAACATTCAGCTCAAGCTACCCTTCCACTGTGTAGCCCAGGCTCCCTAGCACTCTTGGGTGCAATGGCCACCTCTCTTTATGTTCCCACTATATCCTGTGTATACCTGCATTTATTAATTTACACACCTGGTTCCTTCCATTACACTCTGGGAAAGCAGGCTTTGAGTTATTTGTCCTCGATCCTCAGTGCAATACAGAGTACCTGGCACATAGTAGGTGTTCATTAAATGTTTACAAAATAAAAAACACGAGATAGAGACAAGACAGAAGAAAACAGAACCCCCTATTTCTCCCAGAGTGTTATGATTACTTAATGTTTCACATATTACCAAAGAGAACCCTTCTCTTGAATCCTCGTTCTTACAGAGCTCCCTAATATTATTATTGCGACCCTGGTAAGGTTGGGGTGCAAGTCTAATTCCAAAAGAGGAAGTCACAAACCTTGTTTAGTCTTTACTCCTGCAAAAACACACTAAAACAGACACAACATTTTATCATAAAAAGAAAAAGCCCTGTCCCTTTTGTGCTTATACAAATACCTTTGTTTCTCTGAGCCTTAATCAACGCCAAACCTACTGCCACCGAGTCACTTACGACTCCGAGTGACCCTGTAAGGACATACCAGGACTGCCCGACAGTTTCCAAAGCTGTGTGTGTTTTTATAGGAGTGGATTCCTTTCTTTTTCTCACGCAGAGAAGCTGGCGGGCAGGTACTGGTGACCGTTCAATTACAGTCAAGTGGATTAACCCAAGAGCCACCACCGCTCCTCTCTGAGCATCAGTCTCTTTAAATAGGGATAACAGTAGTGGGCCAGTTTATATCACAGACTGAGAGAAAAATAAAATGCGACTGGAGAGAAAGTGCTTGGTAAACAGTTACTTCCCTCCAGGAGTGGAGGGTGGTGGTGTATGCCTGGCGTGCTGGCACACGGTGCATGGTTACTGGTGATGGCGCGGAAGGTGCAACCTGGTACTGAGGATGGCCAGGCAGACGGCCTGGGTCTGGGCTGCCTGTTCGAGGGCCTCATCAGAAAACAATTTAGAGAAAAGAACTTTTTGATTCCCAGCATCCAGAACCTAGCATGAGTCTCTCATTTACTAAGTATGTGACTTAATATACTTTGGCTTTACCTCTCTGTGCCTCAGTTTCTTTTACACTACAGTGAGGAAAATGCCATTTCTCTTGCAGGGTTACTGTGAGCTTTATATGAAAAGGCATTGGGGCAAAGTGCCCAGCTAAAAACCCACAGCACAGTAGGCTCTGAAACGATGCGCAGGACTCTTCTTGTGATGAATGGGTTCATCTAAGTTCCTATTTTCCTGCAAGGAAGACGTAGATGCAACTCACCCTGGAATTCAAGAAGGAGAGAGGAATTGGCTGAGGCATCAGAGGGAAAGCCATTAGGTTCCCGGGCTGCTGTGCTGTTCGATTTTGACTTTTCTTTCTAGAAAAGGAAAAAAAGAGGAACATGACAGAGCGAGGCAGGAGAGACTGACAGGGGGTAAGAATGGTGTGGAGAGACCACTGAACAAGGAGGAACGGAAGTAGGTTGGAAACCCAGGACACAGGGAAACAGACTCCTGGGCGAGCTGTTTCCCACCATGTCTTGGTGTCTCTAGCTCTAAAATGCTCCACCGGTGCCAATATCATGACCAGAAAATGAGAGGCAGATCGAGATGCCTCTACCAGAGCTCCCTGCAGCATGCTTCTGCCCTCACCAGAATGATCCAACTTGTCCCTTTATGGATGGAAGAGAAACTAAACACTCAGTTGAGAAAGATTAGTTTTAGGAGTGTAACAGGAACAAAGGAAGCGCAAGAAGACTGGAGAAAGGCAGGAGAGGTGCTTTCTGTGTAAGCAGGCAGCCACAGGAGGAGGGGCCCCTGCTCACTCTATTCCTGAGCGATCAGCTCCACACATTCCGAAGGACCACTCCCAGGCCTCTGCCTTCACTCTACATCCTCACTGAAGCCGGAAGCAGGTTACATCAGCCAGGGGAGCACACAGGGAAGGCCAGCAGCCACCAAGAGGCCCAGCGGCAGGAAAAGCAGCAGTCTGAGCACCCAAGCACTGCAAAGGATGCAACACCCACAAGCTGAAACCTGGCTAATCTCAGATTTATCTAATAATGCTTTTCTAGGAATCTATTTGAGATACATATACCAGTAAGACGATTTAGTTTTAGTTAGTAATGAGCAATCCTATCTTCAATAAATCAACTGGACGCGTTTAAGATGATTAGTCTTTTTTTATACAGACTTCATTTTAATGCAATTGCAAATATTTTAATATTTAACCATAGATGCTACAGAAACATGAATTTTAATGGATCTATAATATTCTAGGAAGAGCCCTGGCGATGCAATGGGTGAAGTGATTTGAGTCCACAGTCCCTTGGGCAGAGAAAAGCTACGGTGCTCTGTTTCCCTAAGGATTACAGCTTTGCAAAGCCTAGCAGGCAGTTCTTTTCTGACCTACAGTGACACGATGGGGTTTTTCATACTTTATCACATAACCATAATTCACTTAATCATTTTCCAACTACTCTACTTTTAGTACTGTACCTTATGACTGTAATTATTTATTGCTACTAGAAACATGGCCAGGAAGGAGTGATCCTTGGAGAAGGATATCATGCTCGGAAAGGTGGAGGAACAGCACGGGAGAAGAAGACCCTGGATGAGATGGATTGATTCAGTGACTAGGGCAATGGGGGTACGTGTATCAGCATCAGTGAGACTGGCTCAGGATAGTACAAGCTTCAGAGCTATTGTACATAAGGTCACTGTGAGTGAAAGGCAACTTTGACGGCACATAACGACAGCTTAACAGCATGCCAAAATTTGGCTTTATCAATATTTTTTTCTAATCTTTCCTTAGTCTTTATTTTAATTATATTAATACAAAATATTTCTTGTTGAAAATACAGAAAATGACAATCACTAATTCAGAAGTAACTTATATGAGTATATGCATGAAAATGGATCACAATATAGTATTCTAACTTTTTTCCCAAGCCTCATTCAACATATTATAAACATTTTCCTATGTTACTGAACAATATTCTGTAACATGTGACAAAGTTTTACAAAAGAGGGGTGCATGATAATAGATGAATGTGCTAAAATGGACTCTTTCGTTTGCTTGCCGTTTTTAAATAGTAAGAGTAATACTCAGTAACACTCAGGTAGTCTATGACTTAATAAGTCCTTGAGTTACCATAGACTGCAGTATGACTGCTGATTGGTTAATAATATGTACTAAGATCTACACTGTAGCTTAGTGATACGCAGGTGCACTGCCAACCCAAAGGCACACAGCGTGAATCCACCAGCTGCTCTGAGGGAAGATAGATGGGCAATCTCCTCTCATGCAATTTACTGCCGCTGAAAACCCACTGGCAGGTCAGCTATGGGTCGGTTCCAACTTGATGGCAAACAAACAACAGTCTTTTATCAGGTTGTGCATCATTGAGGACTCACAGGAGAGCAGGGAGACAGAGAGATTTCGAAGTCTAGCCCAGCAACCAACACAAGCCCTCTAAAAGGCCTCTGGGAGAGAGGAAGGTATTTAACAGGAAAGGGCCAGGAGCCTATGGAGGGTGGGGTGGAGAAGGGGGCTTCCTAGCAGTGCCCATCGACTATGCAACCACCACGAGATTTAACTGCTGGAACTTTGGCCCCTGTGGGTAATAACTGGAGCCAGGGTGGGATGAAGTACAAAGGACCCCTTCACATTTCACAGCCTCCAACTCCTCAGGTCTGGTTATGACAAGGAGGATGGCTGCTCCCTCAGAACCGTAGTGCCTGGACTGGTACTGGGAAGCAGGGGAAGATGGGAGAGAGAAAAGGAAAGGTGGGACCCCATTCCACCCCTTGCATTTATATATAGTGCAAACAAACTAGAATTTAAGCTTATACTTTCTCCTCCATGATTTATCACTGGCCAAGGTAGTTAAGAGCACCTAGGGAATAAAAAATGAAGGCATAGCAAAATTGAACTAGATGTTAAAGGAAAATGAGCACCATGAAAAACAACAAAAGAACAACCTACAGCAGTGGATCAGGGATAGAAGAATTTAAAGTCTCCTCAGAAAAATGAAGATGATACTGGAAAGCTACTTTGAAGAAGATCTAATTGAGGACATTTGGTATGAAGTAAATATAATTGTTCAAAATAAAAATCTAAGTGAATGAGTTTAATAGTTGTTGTGTGCTGCTGAGTTGGAATCAACCCATAGGTGACACTTCAGTGGGTTTCCAGAGGCTGTAAACTGCACAAGAGGAGACTGCCCTTACTTCTCCTGTGGAGCAACTGGTGGATTCAAACCATGTGCCTTTGGGATTGCAGAGCAACTTCTTACCACTGGGCCACCAGAGCTCCCTGATGTTAAGTGCCATCAAGTCGAAAGTGACTCACAGCTGAAACGCCAGAGGGTTTTCAAGGGCTGTAAATGGTATGGGAGGAGATTGTCCATCTTGCTCCCATGGAGCTGCTGGTGGATTCAAACCATGTGCCTTTGGCTTGGCAGTGCAACTCCTTATTCACTAGGTCACCAGCATTTCCTCCAGTTGAACAGAGAAACTGAAACAACTGGGTAGAAAAGGTAAATGGGGGAAAAATAGTAGAAGGAGAAATATTCTCAGAACACACGAAGGAAGGATAAATGTGGTCTAAAATAGTTAAGATAAACAAGGGAAAAGTCATAAGGAAGTTAGATGTATGCAGTCTAGTATATGCCAAGAGAAGTTCTAGAAGACTAAAGACTGGAAAATTCTAAAAGCTGCTAGAGAAATCCAAGCAGAATGAAGAATCAAGAATAGATTGATATCACCTATCTAAACAGCAACCTGGGAAGCTCAAAAATTGAGTAACAGCTTCCAAGTACACAAAGAAAACATGTAATCTGGAGCCTAGAAGTTTCTATACAGGCAAAAATTTTCAAGTAAACATGAAAATAAAAGATATTTTCAGGAATAAAAAGGTATTCCTTACAAAGTCCATCTTTGATAAAACTCTTGAGCGAAACATTCTACCAAGAGTCCAAGAGAAAACAGTAAGAAAGAAATGGAAATGGTTAGTAAACAAGTCAACATTTATTTACATATATAGGAGAGGGAGCGCTAGTAGCCTAGTTGTAGGAAGCTGTGTTGCTAAGCCAAAGGCTGTGTCTTTCCAGCAGTTCAAAGCCACCAGCAGTTCCAAATGAGAAAGAGGAACCATTTCCTCCTGCACCATTTATGGCCTGCGAACCCCAATGAAAGGGTATGGCCTCCGAACCCCAATGAGAGGGTCAGCTATGAGACAGTTCTGACTTGACGGCATATCGTACTTTATCCACCCTGGGGCTCCACTCCTCCCTATGTAGGGCCTATCAAGGAGCCCTGGTGGCTCAGGGAGAGAGGAATAAAGTCAACACTTGAAGAGGTAAAAGGGTCTGATGACAGTGATTAAAGTGCTCAGATGCTAATAAAGTTCTGTGGTTCAAATCCACCAGTCACTATGTAGAAGAAAGTTGTGTTTCTGTGTATCGCTTTGGAAACCCGATGGGAGCAGTTTTTAGTCTGTCCACTGTGAGGTGAAAGCACTTGACAGCCAACAGGGTTGGGGGGTTTTTCCTGTTGTTATTTTTCTCTGGACCCTTCAGAGTGCAAAGATAGCCAAAGAATGGGCTGTCATTCAGGGTGCCAAGACAGCCACAGAATGGACCACGTTCAGAGCCACTGTTCACAGGGTCACTGTAATAAGTCACAGTTGACTGGATGGCATCTGACAATAAACAACAACAACAACAACAGTCAATAAAAGGCTTGTGTCCAGAGCACAGAGAATTCCTACAAGAAAAATATCACAGCCAAAAAGAAGAAAATCTAAAGACTTAAACAGATACTTCCTAAAGAGGTGATTCAAAAGGCTGAAGTGATGGCTAATGCCAAGTGCCCACCTGAAGCCTGATTCTCAGTGGCCGAGTCGGTATTACATAATCGTTCCCCAGCTTGGGATCTGAGTGAGCAGTTGGCAGGGGAGTCTCTTTGGGAGTGTAGTCTGCATTTTAACACACACACACACACACACACACACACACACACGTGTGTGTATATATATATGTTCTGACAAAGCTTAGGTTTTCTCGGCATTTGTCTTACGTTCTGACTTTCAGTTAGTTCTCGGGACATGAGCAGCACCCTCTCACCTGTCTGAACCAAAAGATGTGGGATTTGTCAGCCCCCGCTACTGAGACTCACCCTTGGCTTCATTCCCTAGTTTTTTTATCCCACCGTTCATTAATATCTGATGACTGTTAACCCTTTCTAGTTAAAACACTGCTCTCTATAGATGAACTTCCTGGTCAAAGCAAAACCAGTTCAAAACCACCATTGTGACTGAGAAGACCTTCTCCAGCAGGAAGTGAAGTCACCTACCAGCCAGGGGAACTGACCCAGAGGATGTCCTACATCGCACATGTGCACTGTTCCATAAGCAGTGCATCCTGACCCAGAAGCCCCTGTAACAGCATCCTCCGTGAAGAACCAGGTGTTTGTGCACTGACTTACAATCCCTCCTAGATGGGCCATTTCCTGGAATTCTCCGCTTCCCTTACACTCACCCTTCCTGGGGACAGTGGAGCATCCCAATGGAAGCATCGAATAAATTTGAAAATCTTTCTCACTTAGATCTTTATAAGCCAAAAAAACTACTCTGTAGAGCAAGTCACAGGCCTGTGTTGCTTTGTCCCTTCTTGTCAAAGTTTTATTTTGCAAAGTATTTTCCCTAATAAATCTCTTTCTAAGCTTATATAGAAGAGTCTGGACTCCTGTTTCACTATTCTTTTTTTTTTAGGTTGTTTATTTTTCATTTCAATGAACAACACTATTCTTAACTAAATGAAAGACATTAGATTTAAGGAGTACCCTGGAGACATCTTCTTGGTGACCACATTTAAGGGGTACTCAGGCCACAATACCACATGAGTCAGAAGCAGCCTTCAGCCTGCTTCTGATGCAAGGATTTGGGATTTTCCAGTCTCCACAATTACATGAGCCATTTACTTAAATGAAATCTCTATTTTTGTGTGTGTGTGTGTGTGTGTGTGTGTGTGTGTGTGTGTGTGTATGTATGTGTGTATAACTGCTCCTCTAGGGAACCCAGCTTAAGATAGCCAATAAACATTCAATCTCATTAGTAATTACATTATCAGGTATCAAAGTAAAGCTATACTGAGATATGATTAAACATCTGTCTAACAATACCCAGTGACAGTGAGAACTTAGAGCAATGAATGAGAACGCTCCTGTTTCCAGCTGGAGTATAAATTAGTGCATGTTCTCTAAAACCTAGCAATTCCATACCTAGGAATTTATTTTAGAAAATCTCATGCACAGGTTGATTTGGTGGGACAAATAACTAGATTTGGCTTTCTGTATCTTAAAAAAAGCCCAAGCAATTAAAGTATTCTTTGTCCTTCTAATATAGCCAGGCAAGAAGAGACTACACAGGCAGGCCCTACCCCTGATGAACTTACTTTAGGAAGGGAAGTTGAATTCAGTGAACCAAGTATACCCATCAAGTCACGCAGTCACTGAGGTCACAGTGGAGAATCCTGGCCCCTGGCACACTGACCCCTGGCAGCAATTAAAGCATCGAGCCAGGATCTCTCTCAGACTTGGCCTGTAGTGTCTCTTCAATGATGTTAGTTATACTCATAATAAATAGGTGTGCATTTAGTATAAGGAGTCCCAGTGGCAGAATGATTGAGCACCTGGCTGCTAAGCAAAAGGCTGATGGTTCAAACCCAGGAGCTGCTATGCAATAGAAAGATATAGTACTCTGCTTTCATTAAGATTCACAGCTTTAAAAAAACCCAAAAATTACAGCTTTAGAAATCCTATGGAGTAGAACTGCTCCAAAGGGAGCGCTGACAGCCTAGTAGAAAAAGCTGAACAGCAATTCCAAAGGCAAGGAGTTTCAATCCACCTGCTGCCCCACCAGAGAAGGATGGGCAATCTCCTCCTGTGCGATTAAAGTGCCTCTGAAAACCTGCTGGTCAGTTATAAGCCGGTTTCAACTTGATGGCATATACAAGTATGTGGAGCAGTTCTACTTCGTCCTACTGGGGCACTATGAGTTGGAATAAATTTTTTATTGTCATTTTAAAGTGTTAAGGGTAGACAATGGTTTCTGTGAGTTATCTAGTGAGTTAGGGGCAGTGAGAACCAGCAGAGAAAACGACATTTGCCTATTTGGCAGGGGCTGGCAGGTCAGAGCCATCACCTGTATAGGCTCAGCTCTGATCATTAGTGTCAGAGAGAGTATTTGCCATGGAAGTGGTTAGCGGTGCGGAACAGAAATCCAAGAAGGCAAAGAATGGATTAGCTTCCAGCTGGGAACGAGATTCATGCTGTGGTTTGCCACAGAGTTAGTGACAAAGGTGGTGTGTACCCACAAGACTCTTCATTCACAAATACTCCAAACCAATAACCACCAAAATGTCTAACTGCAGAACTCAAAAAGATAAACTACAGCATGATCATAATGAAATTCTACATAGGACTAAAATGGTGGACAATGCTTCAAACAGCAACACGTATGTACTTTACAATGAGAGGAAAGACACAAAGCCAAATACACAAAGCTGTCATTTATATCGTTATGTGCCGCTGAGTTGCCTAAGACCCTTAGCTATCCTATGAACAACAGCTCTGAAGCCTGTCCTGTCCTGAGCCAGTCTCACTCATTCTGACACACCTCCATTGTCCCAGTTACTGTATCAATCCACCTCATCCAGGGTCTTACTCTCCTGCGCTGTCCCTCTACCCTTTAGAGCATGATGTCCTTCTCCAAGGATCCATCTCTCCTGGCCACATGCCCAAAGTATATGAGGCAGACCTTCAAAATCCTAGCCTTCAAGGAGAAACTTGGTTTCACTCTCTCCAAGTCAGTCCTATTTGTTTTCTTGGAGGTCATTGGTATGTTCCAGACTCTTCTCCAGCACCACAATTTTAAGGCATCTATTCTTCTGTCTTTTCTAGTCATTGTCCAGCTCTCTGATGCATAGTAAGTAACTGCAAAGACCATGGCCTGGATTGGGCACACCTTAGTCTCTAGACTGACACTGTTGCTTCTCAGTACTCTGGAGAGCTCCCTTACAGCAGATTTTTCTTATGCAATTCGTCTTTTGATTTCCTGAATGCTGGTGCTAAGAGTGTTGTTGATTATGGAGTTGAGCAAGCTGTAACTGTTAACAACCTCAACCTCTTTTTCATCTATCAAGAATCTTTATCTTCTTGATGTTGAGTTTCAATCCACGTTACAGACTACAATCCTTGATCAATGTAGCAAGTGCTTCAGGTCCTCTTCAGTTTCAACAAGCAAAGTTGTGTCATCTGCATAACATAGGTTGCTGATGAGTCTTCCTCCAATCCTGATGCCACATTCCTTCTTATAAAGCCCTGCTTCCTGAATGATCTGTTCTGCATATAGACTGAAAAAGGTATGGAGAGGATGTATCTGTGATGTACTTCTTTCCTGATTTCGAACCATGAAGTGTTTCCCTGCTCTGTACTGAGGACTGCTTTCTGGTCCAAGTATAGATTTCACATAAGCACAATCAAGTGTTCTGGGATTCCCATCTTCATCAAGGTTAGCCAGTTTGTTGTGATCCACACAGTCAAATGCCTTTGCATAGTCAATGAAACACAGATAGACATTCCTCTTATGCTCTCTGCTTTCTGCCAAGATCCATCTGACATTGGCAATAGTATCTCTAGTGTCAAGGCCTCTTCTAAATCTAACCTGTATTTCTGGTAGTTCTCTATCAATATACTGTTCCAGTTATTTCTGGATAATCTCCAGCAGTTTGTGATATTAGTGATATTGTTCAATAATTTCCACACTCTGTCGGGTCACCTTTTTTTGGAATGGGAATAAATATGGATCTCTTCCAGTCAGTTGGCCAGGAAGATGTCCTCCAGATTTCTTGGCACAACTTGGTGAGCACATCCAAGGCAGCATCTGTTTACTAAAATACACCAACTTGTATTCCATCTATTCCTGGGGCTTTATTTTTTGCCAAGTCCTTCAGAGAAACCTGAACTTCCTCCTTCATCACCATTGCCTCTTGATTGTTTCTTTAAATTCTTCTGTGTCAGCCAATTCTTTTGGTACAGTGACTCTGTATACTCCTTCTATCTTCTTTTAATGCTTCCTGAATCATTCAATATTCTGCCCATAGCATCCTTAAGCACTGCAACTCATGGCTTGAATTTGTTCTTTAGTTCCCTCAGCTTAAAAAATGCCGAGCGAGTTCAGCCCTTTTGATTTTCTGACTTGAGCTCCTTGCACATTTCATTATAACACTTCACCTTGCCTTCCCAAGCTGCCCTTTTAAATATTCTGTTTAGCTCCTTAATTTCTTCCCTTTGTTTTGGATTCTCGGCACTCTAGTGCAATATTCAGGGTCTCTTTTGACATCCATCTCATTCTCTTCTTCTTCCTCTTTCTTTGTAATGATATTTTGCATTCATCATGGATGATATCCTAGTTTTCTAAAATCAGGTTTTGCCCTCTCAGACCCCAGGGGAGTGCAGACCACTCTCTGAAGACTGGCACTCTAGACTTCCAAGCATTTACTGAAAGCTTCTTGGGTACCAGACCCAGGGATAGACACTCAACTCTTCACGCTCAGGGCTGCCCAGCTCTTTCTTGTCTGATCTTATTGCTGCTGGTGTTGCCATCATGTTGATTCTGACTCATGTCGACCCTAAGTGTGCAAAGTAGAAGTGCCCCATAGGGTTTTCAAGCCTGAGACACTGGGGATGCAGATGGCCAAGCTTATCTTGCAAGGAGCCTCACAGTGGGTTCAAACCACATGTCCAACCATTTGGGCTCCCCAAAGGTCCGTAAAAGGCTAGGTTTCATAGCCATTAGGTCTCTGTGGCAAGGACTCAATTCCATCACCATAACTTAACGACAACAGAAAATGAAGAGACCCATGGACATGGCAGTGTTTAAATAAACCTATACTGACCAACCCAAGAAGTTTGTCTGGGCTGTGGTTTGCCAAGACCTGGAATAGAAGAATGGGTTAGGAGATTGAGAACAGAAAGCAGAATGAAATGAAGAGGGGCCTCGCATAGTCCAATGACAGAAGGTGTCTTGAAGGAGGCATTTTCTCTTCAATTCTGGGGAAGCATATTTCTTTATAAACAAGTGGCGATGATAGAAACAAAGCACCAGTACCTTTTTGTCTTGCCTTCCTTCCACTTACCTCCTTGCTGTCTGTCACAGGAACCCACTTAAATATCCTGAGGGAAGTGTCACCCACAGTCACCCATTTTTTCTCCCTAAAAGAAAGACATTCCTTAGAACTGATAAAACATTCAAATGGATTTTCAGTTCATAATTTGTGCTTTTCTCAATCATTATTCAATCTGTATCTTATCTTTCAATGCAAAGTAATTCTTTCCAGAATAACCTCCTTATCAGTGTCTTTGGCCCTGAGCTTGTACCCCTCCCACAGCCTGTATGTCGAAGTCTCTTTTCCTGGTAGAAGACACTACCATGGAGGACAACCCATTTCCAGACTCAGGTAGCCTCCTGTTTGGTTTCCATCTTTATTCTCCAACAATTAATGTCATCATCTGATCATTAAAGAGCTACTGTTGCCTTTATGAGCTGCTTTCTGTCAGCAGAAACAAGGGCTAAAACGCACAGAGCTGCTTTGACACTGATGCAAACCAACTTCTAAAGCGGCAAGTCTGTATTTGAGATTACAAAAAAAAAATTCCCCCAAAAGTAACTGATGTTGTTTAATAAATCGGACTGATTTATTATCATAGAAATGAAGAGACTAAAAAAAAAAAAAAAAAGAAATGAAGAGACTGTGATGTAACAGGAGAACCAACTAAAGATTTAAGAAACTGGAGTTTATTCCTAGACAGGCTCCTCCATTTCCTCATTTGTTCAAGAAATAACATAAAAACCCTGCACAAGGCCCTGAGAGATAAGAGCCATTTCCTATTCCTACCGCGCTTGATTCTAGTTGGGATTCGTCAACAACGCATTTCACAATCATTTCATCAGTAGTTTGAACAACAGCAGCACAATTCCATTTTTGTAGGTTAAATTTTCAAATATACAAAATTCCTCAAAGTTGTGTAATGTTCTGGGAAGGAGACAACCTAGACTGCAGATGGTGAAAGAAATCCCTGCAGAGCAGCAAGGGGGAGGAGAGAGAAGAGGAGGAAGGATGCCTGAGAGTAGAAACAGCCGTGTGGGAAAGCAGCCTTTTCTGCAAGAGGCCCGAGGAGTTTCTTAAATCTTGTTTGCTCTTCCTCCTGTTACATCAGTGTCTCTTCTTTTTTTATGTCTCTTCATTTCTATGATAATAAATCTCTCATATTTATTAAACAACATCCGTTACTTTGGGTTTTGGTTTGGGGGTTTTTTTGGTAATATCAGGTACGGACTTCACGAGGGCAGGAGGATCTTAGGTTTTTATCTTAAGCGCAAGAAGAGGTCACTTCTCGGGTGGTTTTGTAGGAAAATGCTGTAAGATTTTCATTGGTCACACTGGCTCATTCTGGTTAACTGGAAGTGAGGAAAAGTAAATCGCTCAGGCTGCAATGTGATGATGAAGGGACAGAGAGGTGGGTCAGAGTAGAAGCTGGACGATGGAGCAGCTGGTGCACACTTCCAGGTGAGGAGATGGTGGTGTGGCCTGAATAGTGAGGAATGAGATGTCGAGGAGTGAAAAAAGAATCAGGTGTGCCGATTCTCAGCTTTAACCCAAACCCAGCAGGACTAGATTTGATTTGCACAGGAAAAATCAGTAGTAGACTCAGTTCTATATTACGCTCTTGAGTGTAAGGAGAAAAAGAGCTTCCTCTTATGTGGAAATGGACAAGTACAGATGTGAGTAATGATGTCCCCAAGGACCTGGGGAGGGGATCCTGGAGGGCAGAGGGTGAATGGGAAAGACTTGGGGAGGGGATCCTGGAGGGCAGAGGGTGAATGGGAAAGACTTGGGGAGGG
>NW_006399830.1:11770011-11833861 GCF_000299155.1 Elephantulus edwardii | reverse complement strand
GAGGGCAGAGGGTGAATGGGAAAGACTTGGGGAGGGGATCCTCGAGGGCAGAGGGTGAATGGTGGGAGGACCAGGGGAGGGGATCCTGGAGGGCAGAGGGTGAGTGGTGGGAAGACCAGGGGAGGGGATCCTGGAGGGCAGTCGGTGTATGGTGGAAGGACTTGGGAAGGGATCCTGGAAGGAACATCTAGCCACCCTATGATAAAGAAAGGTATCAAGAAATTCAGGTTTTTTTCAACAACTGGGATGCGAATCGTTTCCAACCAAGGGAGAGAGGTCTAGCCCGCTCTCCTAAGCGCTCCTGGGAGAAAATATCCATCAAGTGATGGCCAACAAGGGCCAACAGGGGAAAAGCACTGGTGGAAAGGAGGAGACTCGCTTTCGAAAGCCCTCCTCGCTCCAACGCGCAGGTGCATTAAGTTGAACTTTTAAGTTCACGCAGAAAGAGCTCTGGGTGGTAGCTACTATGACGGGAGATTGTTTTTTAATTTTATTGCATTGATTTTATATTATGGGGTATTTTGAAACGTGGTCCTGAGGCCGTGGGGAGAGGCAGCGGGTGACGCCGGCGCGCAGCGATAGCGCGCCGAGCGCGGGAACCGAGCCGGGCGCGGGACAAGAGGTGCCGACCGAGCGACGGCCGGAAGCCGGCAGCCTCTCCAGGTGACGCGCGCCCCCGTGGGCGGACCCACCAGCCGGGCGACCCGTGGATTGGTCGCGGCCAGCGCACCCTCTGACCTCACGCCGACGCGGGCTGTACCCTCCTCCCACCTCCTAATCTCCCCCTCCCCCAAGCGCCCGCCGGCCGGCTCCCACCCTGCCCGCCAATCGGGTGCTCCTCAGGGCCTGGGCCGGAGCCCGCCCGCCCGCACCCGCGGCTCCGGCCCCTCACCATTTCCGCACTTTTTCGATGGCTGCCATCACCTTCTTGATGTCGTCCTTGGCCCGGCTGCGGGTCTCGGCCCGGACCGACCGGCCCGACATGACGGCTGCGGGAGAGGCGGGGGGCCGGGGCACTGCTCCCAAAACACGGGAATCGCGCGCCGCCGCCCGCCGCAGCAGCGTCACCGCCGCCGTCGTCCCTTCCCGTGCGCGCGTGCGCGAGGAACCCCCGCGCGCCCTCCCGCCTCTTGGGACGCGAGACCTCAGCGCGCTTGCGCGCCCGCCGCGGGCATCCCTCCCAGGGCGCCCCGGGAGTCCCGAGGACAAGCCATGGTGGCGGCCAGCGGGGGGCACGTGCTGTGGGCTGGGCGAGGTGCGAAGCCCCGACGGCTCTTCGAGAGGGTCAAGGGTTGGCGGCTTGCTGAGTCGCTGCTAAGCCATATAGCCTCTGCATTTGACCCCAAAAGACAGTTTCTACACCCTTCTCTTGCCCTTTCCTGTCATTGCCCTGTCTCCCTCCATACATCACAGAATATCACTCCCCTTTCTGCTGGCCCTTGCACACATCTGATGCCCACCTGGAGTTAATTAACTAATACTGCCAAGGTTCAGTTGGGACGCCGATATCTATCTCTATTTCATTGGGTCCCCCATTGTTCTTTAGGGTTGCCGAGTCTCAGGATCAATCGGACACGTTAAACATCCAAACTTGTACCACTTGTCTCATTTCATACAGCAGTTGGCTAATTGATACTTTTTGCAAAGTTCTTTACGTAGTTCTTACACATCAAGAACTTCTAGATTACTAGGACCTACAGAAAAGAGGCATTTAAAATGTCATTTGATGTCTGCTATCCTATAGGATGCTATGTTGTTGTTGGTTGGTTGGTTTGGGTTTTTTTTTTATGCAATGTTTTTTGAGTTCTGTCAAGATGGAACCGATAGTAGCTGCAGCTGACCCTCCAGCGGGTTTTCTGAAGCAGTTAATCACATGAGAGGTGACTGCCCATTCTTTTCCCACCGAGCAGATGGCGAATTTGAGCCTCATTCCTTTGGACTGCAGCACAGTTTCTTACCACTAGGCCACCAGAGCTGCTAGTGAGTGGAGCTAGGGCGCTATAACTGATCTTGTTGCACTGATTGTCGCAGGTACCTGAACAAAAGCCTGGTATTTGGTAAGTACCCTAGAGAGGGTGAAACCAAGCTGCTCCTTGGAGGCAAGGAGTTTGAAGCTCCATCTCATATACTCTGGGCACATGGCCAGGAGGGACCAGCACTTGGAGAAGGACATCATGCTTAGAAGGGTGGACGGACAGTGCAGGAGAGGAAGATGCTGGAGGAGATGATTGACTCAGTGACTGGCGTAATGGAATTAGGTGTGTTGGAGACGATGAGATTGGCTCAAGATAGGGCAGGGTTCAGAGCTATTGTACATAGGGTTGCTATGAGCCCTGGGCAACTCAATGGCACAAAACAGCAACACGGATATTTGCTACTGAATGAGTAAATAACTGACCTCAATGCCTCCCCCTTCCATGAAGCCTTTAGCATTCACTCCATTCATACAGCAGCCTCCCTCCCATGAACTCCCACCAGACTCTGAGCATATTCTATATCATACTCAGAATTCCAAGAGGCAAGGGTGTCTGCGGCAGGCAGACACCATCTAAACCACCCTGAGCACTGCGACACTGGTGTCTCCGTAACAACCCCATGATTTATTTCTGCTTCGCCACAGCTGTTTATTGTCTGTCACTCCCTGCAAATGTAAGCTTTAGGAGCACAGGAACCCCACTGTCGTGGTCACTACTGCATCCCCAATTCTAAGTACAGAATTTAGCTCAGAAAACCAAAGTGTGACGGTCCCACTGCTATCAAGTTTATTCAACCTTACGTTGTTTTCATGTGTTACAGCGTAGAATTGAGCTACGTACCATTTTCTCAGCTACAATCAACAAGTCTCTTGTCTTTTTTTTTTTTTTTCAGCAGCACCACTGGGCTGTTCAACCATCAAACCTTCAGGTTATTAGTGGAGCCAAAGCCAATTGTACCACCTAGTGGTCTAGCTGGAGCAGGGAAATAAACCCCAACCCAATCCCATTGCTGCTGAGTCAATTCTGACTCACTGTCCCTCCACGTGTTAGTGAGAATGTTGCCACAGTTTTCTTGACTTTAATCTTTACAGAAGAGAGCCCTCAGGTCTTTCCTCCTGGGGTTTAAACTGTTAACCTGGAGGTTAGTACTTGAGCACAATTCATGTCAGAGGTAAGGTGCTCTGGTGGTGTCCTCTGTACAGGTGACCAATTTATTGTCAGAGTTGCTGAATGAATAAATGGTTTTGTTACCAGGAAAAATATGGCTGCCTTGCCACCAAAAACTGATCAATCTTGGAGACAGGGGTTGGTGTAGAAAAAGCAGAAAAGTTTATTATAGAAGACAGAGTCTGTGTGCTTCCCAAATCTGCCTTGTGGATGGCAGGGGCTTATTTATATGGGTAAGACACAGGGCAATGGACGTGTGAGAACTTCCTCAGTATCTTCTCTCTCCATGTTTGGGTCTGGTGATAGTATCTCCTGTTGTCCAGGTGTCTATACCTGGTGATAATTCCAGGTGATTCAGCTCAGCCTCGTCAAAGTCTCAGAGACAGTGTCGTGTCATCCTATGTGCTATGATCAAAAAGGAGTAATCCTCAGGTACAGACTGCACGCATGAAGGGAGTACTTCTCAGCTGTGGATTGTAGGGTGGACAGAGAAACATCAGCAGAGTTCTAGTCAAGGAGTAACTCGCAGCCATATTCAGGGTGGAAGGGTAAACGATCAGATAGGAGATTAGCTGAGAAGGAAACTTGTTAATTTCTTCTGCCAGGCTAAAAGGGGGGGAATATCTTCCTTTCAAAATATTAGTTTTTACTTTGCTGAAGAGACTGTGAAAAATTAGTATCTGTTAGTTGAGAGCCTGGTGTTTTATTACGAGCCTTGGTGACCTAGTAGGTAGAGAATGGAACTAACCCAAATGTGGCCCCGAGATTGTATCATTTACCTTCTCGCTGCAGTTTACTGCCTTTGAGAAACCGCTGGAGGGTCAGCGATCAGTTCCAACTCAATGGCAATGAGGAAAAAGGAAGTCTTTTATTACTTTATTGCATGTTGCAGTTTACCCATGGGGTTATTTCTTGTGTTCTGTCCAAGTTACCTTCAAATCCTGACAGTTTCACTTCTCTGCAGTACCCAAAGCCTTCTCCCCATCAACACACGCCCAAGGCCCCACCACACTTTTGAGAATCATGCTTCTTCAAGATCCTTTTTATAGTTGCCCAGGTTCAAACTCAAACCCTATCATTACAATTCACATGGGGTCTAAAAATATGACCCAAAACACAAGGAAAATTCCAGGAGACAGAAATGCTGAGCATTTCAGTTTAGTCACTTTACATATGTGCCTTTTGCTTTACACATTTCATTGAACCACCACTTGTCTAGGTTCTTCCTGTGAAAAAGAGTCCAACACTAAGGTTCAGTCCTTGGTCCTTTACATGAAGATCTGGAGAGACAGTTTAGCAAAGTGCCTCTCAGGCAGTCTTGGCTTCCAGTGCCACCATGCCCCTCTGTACTCAGTTGAACAAGACATGTTCTTTGAACACATCTTCTTGCTTGTTTCTACCTCTGGGTCATTTCTCATATTTTCCTTCTTTGTGGATGCCCTTTCTCTCCTTTTGAAACACTCATCTTTCAGTGCTCTGTGTCTTTAATGACAACACCAAAGGCATGTCATCTCAACGTTAGTTCCCCACAGCATTTAGCTCATCTATTATCCATTACCACCCAAAAGCTGCAACTCACACAAGCCTCTTGGATGAAGGACAGGCCTGAGAAGCCTGGTGATTCCCAGAATTCTAGTCTAGAGCCAAGTGTTCAACTCCAGTTCCTATTGGAACCTGTCTGAAGAGAAGCAGGAGTGTCTAACATGCTGAAGTTCCTCTCATGGGCTGAGGAGCGAGACAAGAGGATAAGGACCACTGTTTTCCTCTCTTTGGAAAAAGAGACATGTGACATGTTGTGAAGTCTACCCAGGCTGTCTTTAAGCAGCAGTGGTGGAAGTCTAGAGTTCACTGAAATGTATAGGCTGAAATGGAAATGATTTGTAGGCTTCCAAACTTTCACAGGTGGTGGCTCCTTGGTGCACTGTTAACAAGTGCCAGGAAGAAGTAAGAGTACTGTCTCTGAGGACACAGCCAGAAGGTGAGCTGTCCCGTCAGCTCTCATGGAACCACACCTGATCTTGTGCCTTCTCAGGATCCCTGCTATGCTTATGTCCATTGGTGGCAGTCACCCATCCTAGTCAGATCTTCCTCTATTTTGGGAACCCTCTACTTTTTCAAGCAAGATGTCCTGCTCCAGGAACTGGCACCTCCTGGTCATGTGCCCAACTTTAATGACAAGGATAAAGTAAAGCTGTAAGTCAGTGAAAAACTTTCATTTGTTGGTGTGGCACTACTCAACATAAGGAAGCACCAGCAAATATCCTTTAGAACTGGAACACGGGACGGAAGTGTACATCCAGGAGAACGGGAAGTTGTCAAAAATGAAACGGCCCAACAGAGAGATCTTAGGCATTATTGTTAGGTGCTGTCAAGCTCAACACAGCGACTCTACGAACAGATCTGAACCCTGTCCTACCCTGTGCCACCCTCACAATCTCCAATACCCTCAAGCCCACTGCTACACTGTCAATCCACCTGGTTGAGGGTCTTCCTCTCCTTCACCGTGCACCCACCTTCCCAAGCATAATGTCCTTCTCCAATAACCTCTCCTAGCAACATGCCCAAAGTATGTGAGATGAAGCTTCCATCTGTGCCCCCAAGGCTTTACTGGTGAGCTGAAATGAACTGGTATTGGCAATGGGAATCAGACAATCACATGGTCTACTATGTGAGAAATGACAAATTGAAATGGTATAAAATTCATGATAAAAAGAGTATTTTAAGACTATCTTAAGCACAATGCTGTCAGTGATAATATGGCATTCATACACACACGAGCTATTAACATGACTATCACTCAATTTGTGCACCAATCCCTGAAACCAAAGATTGCCTGCCCTCAAGAGCTATCTGCCAAAACCAAACTGTGCTCACCAAAAAACTCTTATCTGGAATTTTGTGAAGTACAGGAATCCCAACAATATTCAAGTTTCTAGATATACGATCAGTTTTAGCCAATAGTGTGTCTACCCAACAGTGCATGAAGTAACCCACCACCAAGAATTAACTTTTATGTGCTGGCTCCTTACTTCCTAGTCTCCAATTACCGAATTTTTGAAATAAGCATTTTTTTTTTTTTATTTTTGTGTGAGTGGACCGTCAAATCAGATCTGACTGGTACAGGAGGAGATTGTCCCTCCTTTCCCGGCAGAGCATCTGGTGGATTCAAACCGGGCACCTTCCTGATTGCAGAGTTCCTTTCAATATGCTTTTAATGGTGCACTTACACTTTGTTTTTGATGACTGATAAAAATAGGATACATAACACCATTTTTAATAGTTGAACAATTTTTATTTTGAGAAACTGCAACTTAGAGAAGTTGAAATAGTAGTATTAGAATATGCTGCCTTCACACACAAGGAGTTTTGGATGCAAAAAAGCTACTAGACCTCTAATATCCAGGCACCTTCTTGATGGTTACAAGAGAAATGACCTCATTTTCAGTGAGTTTTCGTTCTTCAGGAGCCCCAGAATGACTTTTTTTAATGCTTTCACTTATATTTTAAACTCCCTAGCAGCCCTGCACGGCAGGCAACAGAAAACAAATGCACAAGGTTGCACGACCGAGCCGCTCATTGTTTCTAGTCATTAAGTGGCTCAGCTGAAAGTGGAACCTAAGACTTCTGACTGCAGCTACTCACCCTTGTGCAGTCACTTCTCTTGCTGGATAAGCAGAGACAGCATGTTAGAAGTTCTCAGACAGACACACATCAAGTGTTTCTGTCTCACTGTTCAGGGAGCAAGTATTCACCAGGCCCCATTATGGCATAATCAGTCAGAAATTCTATAGAACATAAAACTACAGATGTTATAGGGAGAGGACGGCCACATACACATAGGATTAGTGACATTTCTGACAACTGTGTCTGGCTGAAATTCAGCGTTTAGCGTTTGCCCCTTTCCATGAACTGTGCTTGGTGGAGAGCAAAGGTGACAGACATGGATTGTTCCGTGTGGCGCTCACGTTCTAGTGGATTTATTAACAACTACTAGGAGACTGAGCTGCATCTGGCCCACACTAGTGTTTTGTTTGGCCCAAAGTGTGCCAAATTAAAAAGGAAAAAAAATAAAGCTGCCAACTTCTAGCTTTTCTGAAACAGGCAACTTTGATTGGATTCGTAAGTAGCTGCCAACTCATCTCTGTCCTATATCCAGACCTCATGACCTCAAGGACAGTTCAAATTTCTGTTTGCTATTGTCTTATACTCAGATAACTGGTCTAATTCATGCATTTATGTCACCCAGCTGGCCTCCGTGACTTCAAGTGGAACTCCTTAAGGAGACAAATACTCAAGTATCTCACTGCCGCCAAGTCAGAACTCATTGTTGATCCTATGTCAGGTTTCCAAGGTTCTAAAGCGCATAGGCGCTGCTGGTGGGGTCGAACTGGCAGACAGGTTGGTTGGCTTTTGGGTTAGTAATGCAACTCCCTATGGACTATGACGTTAGAGCTCCCTCGAAATAAGACAGCACTATGTATGTAATGCAAAATAAATATGCTAATGTGATGGATGTAATATAACAGGTAGTGAGGACTTCGGAATGGGTGGTCAGAGGTCCCTCTGAAGTTTTAAATTGAACACTTAATCATGACAAGCATAAGGCTATCAAAGAAGGACAATGTGTTTAAGCAGAAGGAACAAAAAGGCCAGAACCCCAGGTGAGACTGGGTAGAAGCAAAACTGTAGATTCAAGAGAAAATGTGAAGCTAAAAGGGGTCAGTGACTTACAGAAGGGGCGATACCCAGCCACCCAGCTAGGTAATCCCAATGTTACTCCGACGGTTGTGGGAAAGCTAACTCCTGCCACCCTCCTCCCAGGTGTGACTGGGGGAAAGCTAGACGTGACTGTATATAAGTAACTGACGAAATATTTTATGAAAAAAGAAAAAATTTGGAGTTTAATCAAAAGAATTTTCTAATGGAATGAATGGTAGCAAGGGAGGGTAGAGGGAATAATCAAGGTTGACATAGTGACCCTCACTGTAAGTTGGAATTGACAGCAGTTCAAGGTTTTTGCTTATTCAAATATTTAGTGTTTGGGAAGATTAATTTTAGAAGACCAAAAATCTCGATTTTGGATTAATAAACTTTGCCTACACTCGATCTTCCTAAATTTCTCCTGTGCCTTACAAATTCCTTCATTCGACGCTCTCAAATCCAAATCTCAAAATACTAATCTCATATCCTAGTGTGTTAGGAAGTGTGAGGATGGCACAGGATAGGACAGTGTTCAGATCTGCTATTCATAAGGTCACTATGGGTCATACTCAACTTGAGGCACCTAACAACAATCTCTTAGAAATCTATCCCATGAACGTCATACCCACTGTCCTGTCCTGATTCAATCCTCTCTTGCTTTGACTCTTGTAAAGTCTTCAATAGTTATGAACTAAACAAGGAGCTCTGGTGGCTGAGTGGGTAAAGTGTTGTACTGTCAACTCAAAGGGAAAGTGGTTCAAATTCACCAGATACTCCAAGGAAGAAAGATGGGTCATTTCTTCCAGTGTGATCTGCAGCCTTGGAAAACCTGCTGAAGGGTTAGTTCTGATTCAATGGCACAAAACAATTAACAAATAGCACTTATTAGATAAGATTGTATCCTCATGTTTCACACAAGTTATCTTTAATGCCTGACTCGGTGTCAGGCACAGAGTAGGCATTTATTTATTTGATCAACTGCAAAGTGGTCTCTTCAAGCAGGATACAGCTTTCCGGAGGAGAGAAGTCCCATGCCAGGATTGTAGGATTTTGCCACACAAATTAAAGCAAGGATATGGTTTTTTTCCTAATGTGGTTTTAAACTAACTGCTTGATTCTCATTTTAACCAGGCAGCTAATAAATCATACCTGATGTTACCATTCTTTTCCATCTTTCAAATTGAAGTTATTTGTCCCTTGACATTCTTGCAATGCCCTGACAACAGAGGAAAATTACTGTCTAATAGAAGAAAATTACTGGCCATTTCACAAATAAGAAAACTGAGGCACAAAATAAAATCTCTTAAATTTTTTTTTTCATTAGGTGAGAAGCCTTGGCTAAACTGAAACCAGGCTTTCCTTAAACCCATATGAGGTTTTGTAACTGAAAAGAACCCACTCTCCCAACCCTAGAAAACTGCTGGTTAATACTCAAGGGTTTCCTCGGTTGTCTCTCCACCGTCGTTTATTTCTTCTGGGACCAGGATGGTTGCTATAAGGTAAAAGCCTGGGCTTTCTCTATATATCGTACTTAACGCTCTCCTTGGTACCTGGTGAAGACAGAGTCCTCTGCTTGGGACCAAGAGAAAGAGCTTGGTCATCAGCCTAGGAGGTCAAGGCCTGGAGTGAAACCAGTAAGAAGAGAGATGTAAGTAGGCAACAACAGTTTCAATGGAAAAAAACAATCAAAAAAATAAAAATACTCCTTTTTCAGAACATTTCCAGCAAACAGTGCTAGGGGGAAAGGTGCCGTCAGCAGCAGGAGGTGAGATCTCTCCTCCCAGAGTCATTTCTTCAGGACCCCCAGGCTCTTCAGGGCCTCCTGGGCCTGTGTCAGCTGCTGCTGCAGCCTCTGGCGGGTGCTCTCATTAGAGGCGCGCTTCAGGAGGCCCTGCATTTCCTCCACCACTGCCCGGTGGCCAGGCGCATTGTGGAAGAGCCGCACTGCCCGGTCCCCACAAGAAGCCAGAAACCGGCCAGTGATGTCAAAGGACAAGTCAGTGATACATTCCGCGTGGACCTGCTCAAAGGATTCTTCCTTCTCACCCCGCCGGGTATTGTAGAGATGAATATTACTGCCACTGGCCAAGGCCAAGACCTGGGCGTCAGGGGAGAGCGCCAGACGGCACACCATACGACTCGCTTCTTCGTAGCGGCCTGTTCTCAGCAAATACGGATCTTGCTGCTTCTTGTATTCCACATCCGTGTCCCACAGTTTCCACGTACCATCCTTGGAGACAGATGCCATCCTGCAGGATGGAAAAGCACAGCTCTAACCCCAAACACATCTTGGCAAGAGGGAGGGAGAGGCACTGGACATGTCAGGAGTTCAGTTAAGAAGGCCATTGCTACGTCTTTTTGTGGAGGGCCAAGCATCCCACCCACTTCAGAGCTGTGGCATGCGACAGGCAGAAGACCTTGGTTATCCAGAAGAAACACTGGTAAAAAAATCGGAGCTAATTCACTCACCTTCGGGAATCATTAGAGAAAGCGAAGAAGTGCACAGCTGCAGAGTGGCCCTTCAGTTCAAAGGCTCGCACGACCTCCTGGAACTCCCCATTTTTTCCAAAGCAAACTTCCCAAACTTTTACATCCGGAGTAAAGCCACAAGAAGCCACAAACCTGTCATATAATGCCAAATTCCTGTAAGGCTTAACTGGGCATCTTCCTAAAAACTGGCCTATTGCCTAAAAATGTCAATAACCTCCCACCTATCCATGTACCACTGTTACAAAAGTGCCTCTACACACCTTAGATCTAAATGTAAATGGAGGAATTGATGTCTTGTGCTGTCTCTGCCCCAACCGCAGCATCGTCCTGTGTGCCCGTCTCTGTCCCCCACCCCATTATCTTTCCATCCCAGATGCCACAGCCCCTCCTGCCTCACCTGCTACATGGTGATATGGCAGCATGTGTATTGTTCATTTGGTTGGTGTTGATGGTAGACAGCACGCGACCTTTCAGATTCCAGATGAGGATGGTTGTATCATTGGAGGCTGTCATGATGAACTTCCCTGGAGGAGGAAGGTGAAACAGGTGTGATTGGAAGATGTGACAGTAATGGCACAAGTGAGGGTCACTCTCCAAGATTTTTATGTGGGTCTCTGATGTCCAGAGGAAAAGAAAGCCAGCGCCTGTGTCACACTGTAACTCAGAGTGCACTGAGTCTGCTCCCTCAAGCCGACTTAACTGGGGCCATTCCCTCTTCTGCCCGGAAGCTCCACCCTGACTGCTTCTCACCTCACCTGTGTCGGCAATGCCAATGCTGATGACGGGTGCTTTGTGCTTTTTGGGAAAGTCCGCTGGGGTGGCTGTGAAGGTGTAGCCCCCATCCTCTCGCTTGGTAATCTTGAAGACACGGAGAGTGTCTCCACTGGCCAACCAGACAATGAAGGCTCTAGAGACAGGTAGCAGACAAGTCGCTCACGTATCTGCATGCAGAGAACTACGTGTGCCGTATATGACACTAAGCTCTGGGAAAATCAACATCTCCCTTCATGCCATTCAGCTCAGCCACACAACTTAGCCACTTCATGCTCTTCAAAACCTTCAGCAGACAGACATTCCAGAGCTCTGGCTCTTCCTATGTTTAGGAAGCTATTACAGCTTCCAAGAATTATGTGGAAGCCAGGCTTTGGCATTTCCTTGCTATATGGCTGCACAGTCCTACAGGGAACCCGAGGTAGTGCTTAAGCCAGCTGGATGCTTTCTTTCTGCCACACTACGGGGGATGCCGGGCTCACGCTCATGACCCCCAGCCAGGATTGGGAAGGACAGAAGCCTGAGGCTGGGCTTCTGCAGGCAAACCTGAGGCCCCATCCTCTCCCACCTGCAGTCAGGGCTGAAGCGCACCAGGGTGGCATGGTCCAGCTCCACATTGGCTCGCATGCTGCGGTGCTCACGCTGTAGGAAGTCCTTGGTGCTCCAGATGCGGACGGTCCGATCATCTGCACAGGTGGCCAGGTACTTGCCGTTGCTGCTAAAGTCCATGCAAGATATGCTCCCGCTGTGGCTCTAGGAGAAGGGACACAGACATGTGCATGGCCACCTCTCAGGCAGACAACCTTCGGAGGTGACGCGGAGGAACTGTCTAATGCTGAGATTAACAGCAAGCTGAGGACAGGACAGGAGAAGGGAGAGGCTGGAGCGTCCCTACTGACTCTGACCACAGAGCTACAGAGCACTAAAAAACAGAAGTCGGTGGTGTTTGTGTTTGTGCACAAGCACCCGCCTACCTTCAGTGCCGCAGCCAGGAGGCGGTGGGTGAAATTGTGTTGCTGAGGCTTCTCCTTGCGGATTCGCTGATGCTGTTTCTGCTTCTTGGATCCCAAGGATTTATCGGGTGGAGATCCATTTGCTTTTTGAACTATAAGGGGGGGGTGCACATCACTCATCCATTTGTTCATTCTGTAAGCATTTACTGCTCACCTATGATTTGCTGGAGACCTTGGGTAATGCCCAAGTTAAACCACTTTGTTAAATAAAATCCCACTTCCCCCTCCCCACTTTTAGTTTGTGTTGGTTTGCATACAAAATTCATACACATTGTGTAACATTCATATACACTGAGTTTCACACATTCATAAATTCATCTTGTGTCTCCAACGATCTCACTCTGTATATACTGTATTATAAAATCAATTACCATCGATCTATGCCTAAATGCTATTTCAGGACTCCTTGCTTTCATGTCCACTGCTGCTACTGACAGAAAGATCCTTTTTCCTTCTCTAACATCCTCTTAGATGCCTTTTATTATTTTATGTGTGTGTACCATCAAATTGGATCTGACTGGGACAGGAGACTGCTCCTCCTCCTCCAGCAGAGCATCTGGTGGATTCGAACCTCGATACCTCTGGGATTGCAAACATCCTCTCAGATTCTTAAACGTACAAGCCTCTATCTCTGGGTTCCTGGCTCAGTGGAGAATCCCTGGCATCCCCTCCCACCCCCACCCCCCTTTTCCTTCACTAGAAGGGCTGGTCTGTCCCTCCCTGAGTTTCCAACACGACCCTCTCCTGCAACTTCTCACGCTCGATTTCCACGTATATCTTTAGTTGTCTCCCTTGCCCCAAGCTGGGCTCCTTAATGGAAATGGTTCTACCACGTGTGCAGCTCCAAGCAGCGGCTACTCAACAAGGCTGCGGCTTGCAGTGAAACCTCCAGAACGTCCCGCTTCTCCTCTTATTTATCTTCATAAACTAATGACCACGTAGCGCAACTTAACCACCGACAACGCGCTCGCACAGGAAGCCCGGGGGAGAGGCTGGAGTTCAGGGGACGTGGCCGGAGTCCGGCCACCGAGAAGTGCCAACGCCGCCCCAAGTTCTCAAAAGTTCGGCCCACAAGGGCGCGACCATCCCGGCCAAGGCTCCAGACGCCGGGGGAAACTGAGACCCCGGAGGCCCCGGCACCCTGCGAGCCTGGAAGGTCGGTCGATCGGGCCGGGAGCGGGGTCCCCGCGAGCCGCCCCTCCCGCCCCGGCGCCACTCACCGGCGGGCTGGCCGCCCGTGTCCAGCTCCGAGCGCAGCCACCCCCGCGCCACTGCCGCCGTCGCCACCAGCGCCAGCAGCCCGAGCAGCAGCGACAGCCCCACCAGCTCTGGAACCGGCGGCAGTTCCATCTCGACAGGGTAGCAGCCAACTCAACCTCCGTAGACGCGGGCGTCTTCACGTCTCCGCGGGGGCGCGCGCGCTGACGGACGCACGGACGCGTGCGTGCACGTGAGGGAGGGGCGGGGCCACCGGGACGTCAGGGGGCGGGGCCTATGGAGGCTGTGTTGACGGGGTCTGTGGCTCTGCTTAGTGCTGTTAATAATTTACCTATAATCTCTTATTCAAAGTCTTTTTAAAGGCATCTCTGTACTGGCTTTTCCTAAGAGCCTGGGCTGCAGTTAATATTCCCCATTTGACCGATGTTGTTATGTGCCGTCGAGTCGCCGCGACCTTACGTACAACAGCCCTAAACTCTGCTCTGTCCTGTGCCAATCGCATTGTTTCTGACACTCGCATCCCAATTACCCCAGTCACTGAATCAATCCACCTCATAGAGGGTCTTACTCTCCTGTGCTGTCCCTCCACCCTCCCAAGCATGATGTCCTTCTCCAAGGACCGGTCTCACCTTACAACATGTCCAAAGTATGTTAGACGGAACCTCAGAGTCCTTGCCTCCAAGGAGCAGCCTGGTTTAACCCTCTCCGGGATGAATCAATCTGTTTTCTTGGCAGTCCATGGTACATTCAATACTCTTCCCAGCACCACAGCTCAAAGGCATTTGACCGATGGGAAAATCCTAATAGAATGAGGGCAAATTTAGTTGGACCTTTACTGTCGTCGTTGTGTGCCGGATCCAACCCATAGCTGACCGTCCAGCGGGTTTTCATAGGCAGTTAATCAAATCACACAGAGGAGATTTCCCATCCTTCTCCCGCTGAGTAGCTTGGTGGATTTGAACCTTTAGGTGCACTTTGCGATTGCAGCTCAGCTTCTTAAGCACTGAGCTCCCTTAGGTTTTCATTAGGATATTTTAACCATGAAGCAGAGGAACTGGGGAATTTCGGGAATTGGAGTATGGAGTCTCTTCAGCAAACACTTGAAAGACAGGTAGATGAGGTCATAAGAATGGTGTCAGATAAACTTGGAAACTTTGGGTAGCGGTGAATACCAGCTGAATTTCAACAAACCCACAAGAGCCTCTGCTGTTTGTTAAAGAACAAGAAGGAACAAAATTGGCGTCTCTGGATCAGTATGTGAAAATACCAGAGGGGGAGAAACCCAACAATTGGTTGTGAGGATTCAGCAGGGAGGTGCTATGTGCCTGCACTTTGGTAGTGGCACATATGGTTAAGTGATTGCTTCGTGAAAAGATGGTGGTTCAAACCCAAGTAGCGGTGCCTCAAGACCACCCAGAATCATCTCACGAGAAAGGCCTGACAATTTGCTTGTGAAAGATCACACTGTGATAATCCTTCAGAGTGCCATTTTGTGGTGTCACCATGAGTTAGTATAGACTTGAGGGCAACTTACTTTCGCAGAGCAAAAAGAAAGTCAAAAAGGGCATTTTTTTTTAATGCACTTTGTTACAGATCTGGGAGGATAGCAAGTTCCAATAAAAAAACTGCCTCTAAAAAGAGCATTTTTAACAACAGAAAACTTTTAAATATTTTCATTGTGATTTTAACAAAAGTTTACAGAAAAGTTGGATTTTCATTCATTCATTATTGCACATTTTCCTTCCTACTTCCCCAGTTCACTTAAAAAAAATCATTTCATGATTTTCTCCTTCCTCCCAACCCATCCCAGTCCACTTTGCTATGCACCTCTTATTCTGGACAGATGTCATACAAGTGATACCTAATCATATATTCCTTTTAAACAGTTTTTACCTTCATCTGTTCTAATGCCAGTGTTTATTATTAATCCCCTTTTCTTAGTTTCCTCCCACCCTCCATGTCAGTACTGTTTTGTAAACAATGGTGTTATGCAGTATTTGTCAGAAAACATTTTAAAATTTGGAAACAGGTACAGATTTACCAAAAGTTGAAAAATGTGCATAGGAAGGTCCCTTTCCCAGTTTCCCCAAGAGTAACATTTTGCATAAACCTAAATTACAAATCCACTGCCTTTGAGTCCATTTCAACTTAGAGCAAGCTTTCAGCAGGCTTCCAAGGCAGTAAATGTTCTCAAGGGGAGATTGCCCATCTTTCTCCTGCAGTGCGGCTGGTGATTCAAACTGTGATCTTGTTAGCAGTCCAACAGGATACACACACTATACCACCAAGGTTCCTTGCATAACTAAACGATCATAAATTTAAAAAAAAATCCACCCTAAAGCACCATCATGGAGTTGACTCTAACTCACAGAAACTGTGTGTTAAAGAGTAAAAACTGCTCTACAGGATTTTTTTCCCTCTCCTAGCTTTACAGAAGTAATTCACTAGACTCTGTTTTGATGGAAGTGGCTGAGTTTAGGTTTGAACTGGCAATGCTCTGGTTAGCAGGTAACTGCAAATGTCTGCTGCCACCCAGGGACCTGCATAACCATATACCAATATCTAAGCCACGTAATATGATCTAGAGTGCTTATTCAGATCTTACCACAAAAGAGAGATTTTGAAAGACTGACAGAATTTGGATGAAGCGACCCACAGGTCTGAGAGGGTGACAGGAAACCATAGGGAGCTTGGCGTGGGAATATCCCCAGAGCAGGTACGCACATGCTGGAGGAGCTTTGGAGCCCTCCAGCTCAGAGCAAGTCAAAGTATCAGAGTCAGGTATCCCATCTTTAAATGTTCCCATCCCCACTAGTGAGTGTCCCCTGGCAGCCGGGCCCTCCATCCTTTAAAATAGCCCCCTGAGGAGCGAGGTGTCTGCAGACAGACATAGCCACAAGCCTGGGTGAGGAAACAGACCCAGTCAGAGAGCAAATAGAGCAGCCTCGTTTCCTTCCCCTTTGTCTTTGGCATTGGCATTGACTCAACAGTGAGCAGTCGGGCAGGAGCCAGCAGGGGGCGATCAGGACTTCCTAGGCCTGGTCTTCCCCCAGCTGCTATTTAAAATTGCAGCTCCAGTCATTAGCCACAAACATTCCCCATCTAGAGGCAAAGTTCCTTTTCATTTATTTATTTTTTAAATTTTATTTTATTGTTTTTTGTGTGTACCATCAAATCGGATCTGACTGGTACACGAGGAGACTGCCCCTCCTTCTCCAGCAGAGCATCTGGTGGATTTGAACTGCATACTTCTGGGATTGCAGTGTAGTTTCTTGCCACTAGGCTACCAAAGCTCCCACAAAGTTCCTTTTTAAACGATATCATCCACCGAGCATTTTGGATTAGTGACACATTGATCCAGGAGCCTTGCATTTTATTTCCTTTTCTCACATCCCCATTTTACAGATTAGGAGACTGAGGCTAGAGGCAGTTACAGTCATTGACTTTCCCAAGATCACAGAGGTAGCGAGAAGCTGGGGACAAAAGCAGGTAGACCTGACTCCTATCTATTGATTCACCTACTGTTTGGAGTGGCTTAGTGGTAAGGAATTGCGCTCCCAATCCAAAGGCACATGGTTCTAATCTACCAGTGCTCTGCGGGAGAAAGATGGGCTACAGCCTTCTGTGTGATTTACTGCCTCTGAAAACCCGCTGAAGGGTCAGCTATGAGTTGATTCAGACTCAATGGTACACAACAAGAACATTGATTGGAAAGTAGGGAGCTCTGGTGGCCTACCTAGTCCCTAAAAAAAAGAAGCTGCACTGTAATCCCGAAGGCTCGTGGTTCAAATCCACCAGATGGTCTGCTGGAGGAGGGGCAACTTCATCCTGTGCCAGTCAGATCTGATTCAATGGTACACAAAAAGAAAGGGGAGGGAAAGTAGATTCAGCAACCTAAAACCATTAGGTAAATGACAACAGAAGACTGCTCATCTTTCTCCCTAAGAGGGACTGATGGACTTGAACTGCCAGAAAATCACAGCCTTCAGGTTACCAATGCAACTTTCAATAAATTATACTACAGCTCAGTCAAGGTTATGAAACGCACAGGCATAAATTAAATGGATCTTTAGAGCAGCTTTTAAGATTGATAATCTCAACTCTTAATTGGTGGTGTTTTCTTTTTTCTTTTTTCCCTTTTTTATTATTAATGATTTTTTTATAAATTTCAATGAACATCTACAGAGATTTTGGAATTCCATTCATTCACTGTTGCACTTTCCTCCCCAAACTCTAATTGTTTTTTAAAAAACACATGATTAAAATGATGCTCAGAGAGGTCAAATTACTTGTCCAGGCGATCTCTGGTGGCCTAGTGGCAGGAAACTGCACTGCAGTCCCAGAGGTGTGCAGTTCAAGTCCACCAGATGCTCTGCTGAAGAAGGAGGAACAATCTCCTCCTGTACCAGTCAGATCCAATTTGACGGTACACACATAAAAAAAAATAATTACTTGTCCAAATTCAACAAGGAAGTAAACTCAGGTTTGCTGCACACCAAGATCCATCACATTCTTCCTTCCACCTCACCACTCTTCACTTATTCTCATCCCCATCAACACATGAAAAGACAGACAACTGAAGTTTGGGGGATGCTAGACAGATCAAAAACGGGGATGTCCTTATAGCACTGAGGCAGATGAAGCACAGAGTGAGAGGAAATTTCAGGTGTAAAGTCAAGTAGAAATAAAAGATGTAAAGAGAGAAGGAAGAGGTTCCTGTGCAGAAGCGAGCATAGGTCAGTCTGTTTGGTGAGGGCAGCAGACTGGGTAGGGGAAGGATATGGTAGGAGGTGGGGCATGCAGGGAGACAGTACAGCCCCAGTGCCTCTCCCTCCTGGGGGTCCATGCCTTGCCAGGGTACAGTGGAATGATTTTACCCAGGAACCACTGAGATTCAGGGCTGGAAAGAGAAAGTTAGGGACAGGTAGCAAAGTCAGATCTCCAAGCACCCTTCCCAGACTCTCTCCAGAGGTAGCCACAGACTGTACCCACGTTCTGAGAGAGAAGGTGATGTGTCTTCAAAAACCTGACTGATTTCAACTCCACTCTTAAAATCTTACCGGCATGACTTGCCAGAAGGCAGTGCCCCGAATCCAACCTCCTCCTATCTCCATTCTCGTCCGGGTCCCAGCACCAGCACCTCTCCTGGGATGATGGTGGCCTTCTCCCTGGTCCAGGACGTCTACCCTCACCCCCCACAGTCTAGTCTCAAAACAGAGACTAAAACAAAACAACTACAAAACAAACCCACCACTCTCTCACCAAATTCTGCCCCACAGTGACCCACAGGAACAGGGTGTCACTGCCCCAAGGTTTTCCAAGCTTGTAAATCTTCATAGAAGCTGGCTGCTACGTCTTTTCCCACAGAGCAGCTGGTAGTTTTGAACCGCCAACCTGTCTATCAGCAGTCAAATGCTTAACCACTGTGTCACCGGGGCAGATCTTGTTGCATCCGGTCTTGTCCCACCTCTACCCAAACCCCAGACCTTGTTTAATCCCACCTCCTCTTCCCACTTGCTCTGTCTCAGAGCCGGACACATAAACAGTCACGGAGACACACCAGCATAAGCTTTCATTTGTTTTTTTTTTTAATTGGTCAAGAGCTCTTTATAAAACCCATCCACACACACAGCCACGCACACGCAAGACGCCTGCCCTGCTCGGTGCTCCCTGCCCTGGTGTCCAGGGGATCCCCCAGGGGAAGCCATCCTGCAGCCCCACTGGGATTTCTGCGTCTCTGGGCGGGAGCAGAGGCCTGTGTCCCACCTCGGGGGAGCAGGTGGAACAGCAGCAAAACCTCATCTTTTCTACATAAGTTCCCTGAGTGACCAGCCCGGCTGGGCCCCAAGTGTCCCAGCTGGGAAAGCCTGAAGAATCTTCTGGCTGACTCTTCTCCACCCCCATTTTACAGCCTGGAAAATAGAGGCCAAGGAAGGGAGGGAATCCATGCGGCCTGAGGTTACACAGTGTTAGTGGTGGGGCAGGGAGCAGAATTCAGCTCTCCCCTGCCCCGTGTTTCCAGGGGGTGGGACAACTGCATACTGTGCCCTGCTTGGGAGGAGGCAGCCAAGCGTGGACATGAGACGTGTCCCCAGAAGTTGTCCCTGGAACCCACACCCAGGGCCAGCAGCCCCAGGGCAGCTGAGTGAGCCACAGGCCTGGCCAGCACTATAAAGGTGTGCCCAGAGTGCCCTCTGTGACTGCCCGTGTGGCTTGCTCAGGTATGCGTTCTGGGTCTGTGAGGATACAGGTCGATGTGCTCAGCTGGCGCAGGGAGTTCAAGACAGCTGGAGAGAGGGAGAGGGAGATATTAATTCACTTTCTGGGATGAGGACCCCCAACCAGAAAGACAAAGGGAGGGGGGAAGAACTAGTTGGCAAGATTGTCAGCCCCACCCAGGACCACCAGAGGGCACGGTGGGGTAGCTTCATCCCTGGGCTGTGTTGGAAGCAGGCTGGCACGGGGGTGCGAGCAGGGTGCCCTCTGTGGGGTGGGCAGTGGCTCCCGTACTTGGCCGAAGTGCAGGCAGGGAGCAGTACTGGTCCAGCCAGGCCAGTGAGGTCTGGCGGAGGCTCTGCAGGCTGGCTGTGGACACCATCCCATTGAAGGACTCAAACAGAGGCCGGATGATGATGCTGAACTGAGCCCGGGTCAAGGAGCAGGCCTGTGGTCCAGCCAGCAGCCCCACCCGCCTCACATGACACTCCGACACCCGTCCCAGCCTGGAGGAGGGCCTGGCCCCCTCTAACCTGGCCCCCTGAGGCCTCCGGTTACAGCACTGGCGCCTCCCAAGGCTCCTCTGGCTCCCAGCCTCCCTTCTGGGTCCTCCATGGCCCTTTGTGCTGGACGGTCCTACCCCTGGGATCCATGCTGGGCTCAGGCAAGAGCTGGACCCCAGAGCCAGGGCAAAGGGGCAAGGCCCCCTCTTTTCCACCCAAAGTCTCTTAACACATTGCCATCGAGTTGGAACTGACTTGGAGACGACCCTCCAGAGGGTTTTCAGAGGCTGTCAACCGCATGGAAGGACACTGCCCATCTTTCTCACGCGGCGGAGTGGCTGGTGGCTTCGGACCACCAGAAGTGCTAACCTTTGGGTCAGCTGTACAATTCCTCACCCACAAGACCGCCAGAGCTTCCCACCCAAAGACTGGGGCCTCCAAGCTGCCCAGTGGGACTTCCAGCAGGCACCCTGAGGTTCCTTCAGTTTTGTTCTCTGCTGGGGTATGGGACCTGGACGGAGACCCCTGCCTGGCCTCTGGGGCCTCCCCTGCTGTCCCTGGGCTCCGAGTCTGAGCAAGGATACCACCCAGAACTTCCAGTTGTGCAGCGTCCGGGTGCGGACGTAGTGATCAAACATGTCTCTCATCTGGTCAAAGCGCTGGTGTGTGATGGGCACTCCGGTGGCAGGCAGCTGCTGCTGGCAGAGGCTGGGGGGCATGGGTGGGTGAGGGGCCAGAGGCGGGCGGCATGGCTCCAGTGTCCAGCGCCTGCCTCCCGGTCCCCCAGCCTACTTAATGTCGGCGTTGAGCTCCTCGATCTGGTCGCGCAGCCGCTGGGCCTCCTCCTGCAGGGCCGCGCGCTCCTGCTGCAGCATGGTGATGTACTCGGCCGTCTTCTGCAGCGTGGTTGCTTTGCTCACCTGCCACGTGAGGCTCAGGTCCCAATGCTACCCCACCCTGAGACTCCTGGGTGGCCCCCCGGCAGGTACCCTAAGGCTCTGGCTCTGGGGGTGTCAGCCTGGGCGGACGGCTCACCTTGAGGCTGGGCTGGGCACTGAGTGTGCTCACCAGCCCGTGCAGGGTGTCGAAGCCCAGTTTGATGTTAAAACGTCGCTTCTGCTCTGCAGAGATGTGCGTGATACGGCGGGTCTCGTTCTTGGGGGAAGACAGTGGGTGAGCCTAGGAAGATCCTGGGAGGCCAGGGGGTAGCAGATGGATCTTGGGGTGGGAGCATGGAGCCCACCTTGCTGTCTGGTCGCCCCCGGCTTAGGATGGCTTGAGTGGGAGAAACGCAGATGCTCAGACTTCCGAGGCCTGGGACGGTACTGAGCTCTCCAGAGAGCCTTCTCTCACCGCCTGTGACAGGAACAGACAGACCTACAGACAGACCAACACAGACGCAGTCCCCCCTCCTCCTTCCGTCCTCGAGGCTTCCCTAACCCCTCCAACTCCTCTTTACCACTGGGTGCTGGGGGTGACAGCCGCTCTGCTTTGGGGACAATCAGGGGCCTGGGAGGGGCCAGTGTGGCTGGCCTTGGAGGTGGCCGAGGTGGTGGAGGCACCGGGGTGGAGGGAAAGAAGGTGCAGGGATATTCAGGGACCGTCTCCTGCTGGAGGAGAAACGGGTAAAGAGTTGTGGGGTGAAGCCCCCCCAGGCTCACCCCCGCTTCCCAGTGCTTGCCATCTTACCGGGGACCCTGGGGACTGGTGGAGGGCGCTGGACACAAGAAGCGGGTCCAGAGCTTGCTCAGGCTTGGCTGTGGACAGGTAGGACCATGAGGGCTTTGGGGCTACCCTAACCCCATTGTCCTCAAGGCCTAGCTCTCTCTTCCAGTAGCCCACACAGCTCTGGGTCTGTGGTCCATGTCCCTGATTCCTGCCCTGCCTGCGACCCCCAAGCCCTCCCCAAGCTGGGCCTCCTCAACCTTCACTCTCCACTCAGAGGTCCTGTCTGCCCTGGGAGGCCCAATGCCTCCAAGCCTACCTGCTGTGAGCAGCTGTGTGAGGCAGGGGTTGGGCCCTCCGGCAGCAGCAGGAGGACTGGCAGTGGCAGTGGCCAATGTGGGGGGCCTGGACTTCTGCCTTCTAGGACACTGGGTGGGGGGCTTGCCTTTGGGTCGCATGCCCCTGGGCACTGCAAACCTAGGCCCCAAAATAGGCTCCGGATACCCTGAAGGCAGAAGTTCACATGGGAAGGAGGACGGGGCACGGCCTGAGCCAGGCTGCGGGCTGGGTGGGAAGGCTGTGGGTGCAGCCAGTGGGGACACTCCTGTGGCTGGAGGGGCAAGAGCGAATGGAAACCTGGGAGAAAAGAGGGGCTCTTCTCGCAGCAAAGCAGGGGCTGGAGGCACGGGAGGGAAGCGGGCTGGCTCCAGGCCTGGCACTTTGGTTTGGGTGGGATAGTGGGGGAAGGCTGAGAATGAGGGAGGGGGCGGAAGCTTGGACTTGAGGTCTTCAGGAAGGATGATATCTGAGTTCAGGTAGGTAGTGGGCTCCAAGGGGCCAGGGCAGCTGTTCCGAGCCTGGTCAGGGGAAAGACACAAGGACAGACACTCAGAAGGGAGGAATGCTGATCTGGGCAGCCACCAGGCATCCTCCTGTGCTGAGCACTGGGGAGAGAGAGGTCAGGAAAATATCCCCTTACACACACACACACACAGACACACACAGAGACACACACACCCCTGGACCAGAACACGAACACACACACACGAACACACACACACACACCTGGACCAGAACACACATCAGGCATGAGACAGACCATCAGTCCCCCAGCTCATCCATTCATCTACCAAATCCCTTCCTTACGCATCCATCTAGTCCTCCACCCACTTCCCATTCTCCATCTATTCACCTAGCCGTTCATTTTCTTACCTCCAAGCTTAGCTAGCTAGGGAGCTCTGGTGGCCTAGTGGTAAGAAGCTGTGCTACAAACTCAAAGGCACAGGGTTCAAATCCACTAGCTGCTCCGAGGGAGATGGATGGGCAATCTCCTCCCGTGTGATTTACTGCCTCTGAAAACCTGCTGGAGGGTCAGCTGTGCATTGGTCCCGACTCAACAGCAAACAGTAAACAGGCTAGCCAGCTAGTCTCCTTCATCTCTCTCCCTTCACCAGCCGAATCAGTTTATCCAACCTCTATCCCTCGTTCAGCTGGTTCACTCAGCTGATGGAGGTGGGAACCCACTCGCTGTCCCAAGGAACAGAGCTGAGACCTCTGCTTCTGAAAAGATTTACAGCCTTGGGAGGAGCCACAGGGGCTGCTCCACTCTGTCCTGAAGGCTTGCTGTGAATCAAGATCGACAAAAAAAGACAGAATCCACCAGATGCTCTGCTGGAGAAGGAGGGACAGTCTCCTCCTGTGCCAGTCAGATCCGATTTGACGGTACGCACACAAAATAATAAAATAAAAACAAAACAAAAACCAACAAGACAGGAGGAATAAGAGTCTCTCCTCCTTCATCCCCCTACCCACCCATGTTTTCGGGTGCTGCTCAATTTCAATTCCTAGTGACCCCTACACAGAACTGCCTCATATTTTTTTATGGGGACATACACACATTTATTGTTCCCTCACAGGGTTTTTGTGGGTTGGAATTCTGGTTTTTTTCTGGATGGGTTGGAATCTTTATGGATGCAGATAAACAGATCTTTCTCCCACAGAGCCGCTGTGTGGGTTTGAACCACCAACCTTTGCGTATGCAGTTAAGTATTGTTTAGATGTCGTGCTTATGATTATCTACCCGCTCAACATTTATACATTCACCATTTACATTTATACACATATATCTATAAATGGCTGAATATATAAGTGTATATAAAATATCTTTTTAAAGAGTTTTATTTTATTTTGTTATTTTTTGTGTGTGTACCGTCAAATCAGATCTGACTGGTACAGGAGGGGATTGTCCCTCCTTCTCCAGCAGAGCATCGGGTGGATTCGAACCACATACATCTGGGATTGCAGTGTAGCTTCTTGCCACTAGGCCACCAGAGTTCCCTAAAATATAATCTTTTATAAAATTTATAGATATAAGTGTATAAAAATCCACCCATTAGCTCACCTATCCAACCAGCCACCAACTGATGCACGTATTTACCAAACCTGGATCCACCCTCTTCCATATTCAGCCTTTGCCAGCGTGCCTATCCGCCTGCTCTTGGTTCTACACTGGTCAGCCATTTGCCAAGTGCCTGCTATGTTCCTGACTGTGCTCGTCACAGGGGATGCAAGCTGCCACAGCCTTTCCAGAAAAGAGCCCATGGCCAGTGGAGGAGAGAGACACCCCAACTGTCAACTACACGCTAGCTGCCTCTGGGTGAGCCCCGACTCTCAGCAGCCAACGCTGCCCAGTCCTGCGCCGTCCTCACTCATCAAGTGCCCATGCCCACTGTGGCTGTCACTGTGTCCGCTCGCCGCGTTCAGGGTCTTCCTCTACTTTGCCAACTCTCGACTTTTTTCAAGCATGATGTCCTTCCCTAGGAACAGACCCTCTCCTGATAACAGGCCCAATGTCCCCCTGGCTTCCACGGAGCAGCCTGGCCCCTGAAGTCGGAGGGAGGGAAGCGACGTCTCGCGTGGCAGCGTGAGGCAGTGTCTAAACTGCACGGGGGGCGGGGGGGGGTTCTTGAGCCAGAATCGTAGACTGCTTCCTAAACGTTCCGGCCAGGTGCCTTCCTGCCTCTGCTTTCTTTCCTTTTTTTTTTTTAAATTAAAAAATATTTTTATTGGTTTCATCTGTGTCTGCTTTCGTTCACACTGCTGCTATCTTGCCCTCTGATCACTTCCTGTCTCCCAAAGCCGACCATTCCCCACAACACAGAGATCTCCCTCCTCCAGGAAGTCTGTGAGCACCTCAGCCCTCAGCAGGGTCAGCTCTGTGCTCCCTCCCTCACCACTGTATTACGTTCTCCGTGAGGCAGGGACGGGGTCGTCTGTCCCCTCCAGTGGCCCCAGCTTGAGCCAGCATGGGGCTGGGCCCTGGGAAAGTGTGGTGACCACTTCCTGGACACAGAGCACACAGGAGCTAGTGTTCAGGTGAAGTGGACAGGGCAAGGCAGGTGGGGTGGGTGAGCTCACCTGTAAGCGGTTGCCTGAGAGGTGGGCCATGCCGGATGGGGTCACAGGAGGCACCTCCGGGCTCGGGACGCCACTGTTGAAGAAGGGGTCAGCCATGAGGCCGAGGCTGGAGGGCTCTGAGAAATTTGAAGGCGTGGGTGTCGGTGGTGGGAGGTAGCTGGTGAAGAAATCTGTAATACAGACCACACAGGGGGGTAGCAGTTAAGACGAAGGCAAAGGGGCCAACGGAGGGGAGGACAGAGGGGTGCCAGGCGCCCTCTCCTCTAGCTGGGCAGGTGGCGTGGGGTGGGGGCCTGCAGACAGGGTGGGGGGACGGCTTCCACAGGCGATTGTGAAACTGGGGGCGTTTCTGTCTCACTTGGGGGAAGCAGACTCAAGGCCTGGGTGGGATGAGTCTGAGTGGGATGGGGAGATGAGGCGCGCGTGAGCACAGACGGCCGGAAGCAGCCCTCCCGCTGGGCTCCCACACTTGGCTCAGGAGGCCCTCTCACCCCCAGACCTGGCAGTGCCCTGGCCTGCTCTTCTTATCAGCTCTGTTGGGGGCACAGAAAGGGGGACAACTGAGAGAATGCCAGGAAGGGACCAGGGTGGGTCCCGGGGCGGAGTGTGGACAGGGAAGGCGCTGGGGTTGACAGGAGTTCAAGGGGTGAGTTAAGAGGTCAGAGGGTCAGGTCAGAGGTCTGGAACAGGCAGCCTTGTGGGAAGACCAATGGGTGAGACTTGGAGTGGGATGCGGGGGTCTGATGGGGTGATGGTCAGGAGTCAGAGGGTGCACTTGTTGGAGGGATAGCATCAAGGGGCTGCTGGAAACCTCGGACACACTGGCAGCGTGGCGGGCTGCCAGATTGATCGGGGTGCGGGTTGTGTAAGACCCGGGCTATTCTGGTTTTGGGAAGCAGCAGCCTGCAGCCTGACCACATCCCGGGCCTGGGTGCCGCCCGCCCACCCGCTCCCTTCCGGGCACCTTTCTCTGACCCTGACCAGGCTAGGCTGACCAGACCCAAGTCCACCTTGACTGGGTCCCAGCTCCACGCTCCTTCCTCGGCCAACTCTGGCCAGGACAGTGGGCCACAATTCCCTTTAGGAGCAAGGGAGAATCAGGAGGGGGTTAGGTGGGACCACCTCAAATCTAAGCCTGGCAGGGGGTCAAACCTTTACATGTGACTCTGGTGGAAGACACGGGGGCTGGCGTGTGGCTGAACGTGCCCGTGTGGTTTGCACACGGTCTGTTTCCCTGTGTATGTCCGTCCTGGGGTCTATTATTATCTGACGTTGCTGTGACACGGCTGGTGAGAGTTAAGTCGGCTCCAGGCCCACTTCTGTTGTGTCTGAGGGAGCGTGTATGTGTGTGTGCTTCCTGGGTTGTGTGGTCACAGGGGACCTTCCCGCCTGTCCTGCTGCCTCCCTTTGACAGAAAGACTGGACCAAAGTCACTCGTCCAGGACTATAGCCTCATCACTGGATTCCAGAGGCTCTAGACCCCCACGCTGTCCTCAGGCCTGGCCTGGCCAGGGCCACAGTGCCACTCCCTGTCCGCTGTCCACCCATGGATGAACGTGCCATTCGTTCTTTTCCTATCGGGTGTCCACGCTTTCCCTCCAACCTTCTGAAGTCACCGAAAGACATCACCTCCTAGCCCCAGACACCCAGGGAGACCCCAGCCACCTGCTGAACCCCGAGTCCCCCCTCAAGTCCATTCCCCCTCACTGACATGCCATCTGCCTGAGTCCTTCCTGCGCACCTCTCGCCAAGCCCTCTGCTCACTGAGTGCTGCCCCCTCCCAGTCCTGGTTCCCTCTCATGGGGAGGGGCCACCAAGCAAGACCAAGGTGGGGTGTTCCCTGTGCCCCACCACACTTAGCTTTTGACACAGCCACCTTGTGTCCCCATGCCACAGTTTGCTCCCACCCCAGCAGCCTCCCTGGCTTCTCAAGCCCAGCCCAATTCTGCCCAGAGCTTGGGATGAGGTCAGCTGGGCTCCTACCTGTGGCCGAGGTCCGTGAGCCCTGACAGGGGGGCTGCCCCACCAGGGTGGCCTGCTCCCGTGACACTGCCATCAACACTTCTGTTCCTGGAGCCCCTACCTCCACCCAGGGCTGGGGGTGGTTCCTCATTCCTAAGTCCCTGCCCCATAGGTCTCCACCTCTTGACTGACAGGCCCAGGACTCTGGGGAGGAGCAAAGAGGTCACAGACTCAAAGCCCTATATCCTAGGGACCTTCCTCTGGGGCCTGATGTCCATTTGGCCTCCAGAAGTCCCAGCTGTGGGGACAGTCTCTAAAGCTGACAGCTAGGTGGGAAAGAGCACGAAGATGGCTCGTGCACAGGTGATGATACAGAAGCAGATAGCCTTTCATGAAAATGAATAATAATAGCAAGAAGGTATACTGCAATCCCAGAGGTCCACAGTTCAAATCCACCAGATGCTCTGCTGGAGAAGGAGGGACAATGTCCTCCTGTACCAGTCAGATCTGATTTGACGGTACACACACACACACACAATAATAAAATAAAAATTAAAAAAATAACAAAATTAATAATAATAAAAAAGGAGAGAAAAAAAAAGAAGCAGACTGCCCATCTTTCTTCCATGGAGCAGTAGGTGGTTTTGAACCATGGACCTTTGCATTAGCAGCATAAGTCCTTCTTATGTAAGCCACTTGTGATACACAGAGAGGAGTACCCCTGGAGACATGCACAAAGCCAGGCAAACTAGTGACCAGGGTCAGGAGAGGGAGACAGGGAAGTTAACACTTAAAAAATATACTGCGAGATGTGATGCCTGGGGTTTGCTTGGAGGTAACAGGGGTGCAGGGAGTGGTGAAGGTTGAGATGAAGCCAGGGTGATGGACAGCTGGCAGATGCTGGAGTGATGAGGGCAGCTCGGGGCTAATCTGGCCTACTTTCCTTCTCTCTCTACTTGTTGGAAAGTTCCCTTAATAAACAGTTTTCAAATGTATTGCATAAATAAGAAATAAATCCAAATAAGTCAAAGTCCCTCTCCTCTGAGGCTCTTTGCCTACAGCTTAGAGCCCCCATGGGGCCTGCCCATGCCTGAGGCCTCGTCCCAAAGGAAGGAGCTGTGAGAAGTTGCCCAGTCCGGCCGCCCAGCACCCCGCAGGGGCCTGCCACACCTGATATCTCCATGAAGTCATCCAGGCTGGGCTGCAGCGGCGTCAGGTCTGGCTGGATCATGTCAGCGTTGCCGACGTAGGCTGTGGGGACAGTTGTGGGGTGGACTCGGGGTGGGGGCACTGCCCTTCCTCACCCCCCAGCCGTGGTCTCTCAGCTCCCTGGATCCTCTCAGGCCTGAGCCTCACCCTCCCACACCATCCCGCTTTCTGGGCACAGGCCCTCACCATCCTCGGGGGCCAGCTGCAGGGGCGCAGGGCCGGGCTGAGTCATGGTGAAGAGTGTGTCGGAGATGTCGGACAAGAAGGAGTCGAGGTCCAGGAGCTGCCGCCCACTGGGCTCCTCCTCGGGGGCCCCCAGCAGCACGGGCATCATGCTGGAGAAGAGCTGTTCGCACCATCGCTCCGGCGGCCGCCACCCCCCCTCCGCCTGGGGAGACAGAGCAGTGAGAAGCACAGCGGGTCATGTGCCCCCACCTCTCTGGCCTGGGAAGCCACAGCCCTCTCTACACACAATTCCTTGTCACTTCTCCCCAGTGACACCTCACTGGCTTCTAACAACTCCCCCCAGCAGATGGGCTGGGCTGGACTCCTACAGAGCTAACCTCCATGCGTCTCCTGTTGGGGTCCCTCCTGATCAGACAACCCACAGGCTTGGGGTTGAGCCCAACCAGAGGGTCAGCAGCCGCTTTCATTCTCCACGCATCGCACCTGCACCCTCCTGCCCACAGCCCTGCCCACCTCTTGGTCAGCTGTCTTCCGCCAGGCAACACCCACCTGCTTGGGGGCCAGGAGATCACCTTCCCTGCTGGACTTACGGAGCTGGAGGGACACATAGAGTTGGACATTGGCTGCCTTGTCTCTTCCTCCAACATCTCAAGGCCTCCCGCCCCCTCTCCTTAGCTCCTTCCACCCAGATCAATGGGCTTCCCCATTCCCGCTCAGATGCACCCGCCCAGGTGAGAAGGCTGCGAGGAGCGCCCGCGGCCACGTGGTGGCGCTGTTGGCTGGCTTTACAAAGAAAGTTGTGCTGTTTCTTCCAGCAGCGCGGCCACAGGTGGGTGGGCTAGGTGAGGCAGGAGTGTGGGCGGCGGGGAGCAAATGTGTGGGGGGCTCACTGACCCGCTTCTTGTAGTAGATGCGCCACTTGTGGTACTCTCGCATCACCACTTCGATGCGCCGCTTCCAATAATTCCCCTCCAGGACCACCGCCTGGGGAGGGGAAGGAAGGGATCTCAATGCCAGGGGGTAGCTCTGTACCCCCAAATCTGGGATAGCCCCTCTGCGGGCCCCAGGGACAGGACCAGGCTTGGTGGGTACAGGTGAGTGGGTACCCCAGCCCCAGCTCATGTCCCTGCTACCTCTGGCTTCCGGTGCTCATCAGCCTCTGGCCCCTGCAGGGGAGTCACGAAGCCACACACGGGGCTCTTCCTCCGCTCCACATCTATGGACAGGAGGTGTCCTGGTCAGAGGGCGGCCACACCGACTGGGACTCGAGTGACGCACAACACAGTTCTGCCCAGTCTTCATTACAATGGTGTCCATGGTATGGTGACACCCAGTGCGGTAACTCAGGGCATCACCTGCCGCCCCTCGTGCCCCCCTCCCACCCCAACCATACAGAACCCTTCCTTAGTCATGTTTAGATCACCTTTAATCAGGACACTATGTCATAAGTGTAGCTATCAATTGCTTACACGTAATGAATATTATCTTCAATTATGTAAACGCTAAAAATCATGGCAAAATCATTCTACACTGGATTATAACATTATCATTTACAACATTAGGGACAGGTAGAGGAAACCACGTGAATCAAAGCATGATTGTAACTGGGTAATAATGACAGCTCTGACCCGAGAGTAAGAGAAGTTAACTTAAAAAGGCAAATTAGCATAGACTTTAGCCTTGTCAGCAGAGTGAGACAAACTTTTGTTAAAACTATTTATGGGAATAGTTCTATAAAAAGAATACATTTTAAAAACTATAATGACTTTTTCCTGACACACCGCACAAAAATTTTATAATCATTTTGGTGTCACCCCTTGGACAGTGTAACTCCCACTAGTCTTTATTGTCCAGTTTAAGTAATACTTCCTCCAGGAAGCCCTCCTTCCTACTCTAAGCCTTGCCTATCACCCTCTTCGGAGCTGACTTCAATGAACCTCCCCTACCTTCTGTGCCTTGGGAGCCTCATAGGTGCATAGACAGTGGTTGTTTAGTGGGATCATGGGACCAGAGTGGCCACAAGAAGGTCTTGGATCAGACCTACAGGTCAGAAGCCCCAGAGTACTTGGTCTTCAGTCTCAGCCTTCTCTACACTTCCCACCCCCCCATCTCAGAGAAGCACCACGGTCCACTTCTGACTACCTGCGCCCCCCCCCTGTTCCAATGCCCTCATTCCCCTTCCTGGTTTCTGATCTTAACTTGAGGTACTTAGAATGAGGTGCTTAATATGGCCCTTCTAGCCAAAGTCTTTGTAACTCCCACCAAACAACTGGGGAGGGCTGTGCAAATGAGGGGCTTGCAGCCTATCAGGGTGACTGAACAGCATTCTAATAATGCCAAATACGCATATGACACCCTTGTGGGGGTTATTACTGTTGTGTGCTGTCAAGTGGGAACCAACCTAGAGCTAAGCCTCCACTGGGTTTTCAGAGGCAGTAAATTTGCACAGGAGAAGATTGCCCATCTTTCTCCCATGCAGCAATGGTGGATATAAACTGCATGCCTTTGGGATTGCAGTGCAATTTCTCACCACTAGGCCACCAGAGCTCTAATAGGAGTGGAACCCTGCAAATAAGGTATATGAAAACTTAATGAAGAGATTGGTCAGTTTTTTTTTGCCATTTCGCTAGGCTCTGAATGAACCATCTCTGAGGTGGAAAGGTGGACCTACTATCATGAAGAATTGAGAATCAGAGACAGGAAAGGAGCATGTCCTTTGGAGCTGGAGTCCCTATGCTGGGAACCTCCAAGACCCAGGAGACAGAGAGCTGTGACTGAGATGATGAGAAAGCAGCAGCAGCAGATAAATGGCAGCAACAGAAGCAGGGGACCAGCTCAGGATGGTGGAGGGGGCTTTCTCGTCCATCAAATGAGAAACTCGAGAACCTTCAGGATATAGTTCAAGAGAACTTCCTTTTCTCATCCATGTTCACAAGCAGGATCTGCTAGGTCTTGCCCTGCTCTGACAAGTTACAAAGCTCTTTAGCTCTCCTGATAGGTACCCAGTGGAGATAGAGAACTTTGTAACTCGTCCAGTAGGACAAAGGCAGGTTCTGGTGGCGAGCATGGATGAGAAGAGGCTGTCCTGAACTGTATCATGAGTCGTTCTTGAACCTGAATTATGACCGGCTATTTCCCTAATCAACCCCAAAACCATAAGTACTGTCTGTGAGTTCTGTGTAGCAATTGCAAAGAACAGAGCCCAGCAGATTAGCGCCATGGGAGGGATGTTAGTGTCAGAATTAGCAGAAAGATGGGAGCGCAGAGGCATGTCTGACATTCCACCCTCACAGGAACCAGATTTGGATGGATGCTGATCCTCTCCCCCCCCCGCCCCCGGTGCAGTTAGAGGTGATCAGATGTCCTCACTGTGCCACCTTCACAAGACCCTTTACCCACAGACACATTCCAGGTTCTCGCCTTTATCTTCTTTGTTTGTCTAGTGTGTTCTCGTGAATCTTTTCCCTGTCTCTGTCTCTTCTTAACCAGTCCCTTCCTTTTGCTACTCCAACCTTCCATTCTTTTGCACTCCTTCTCCCCCCATCAAACTCCAGAAGAGTTGTCAACACGTGGCAGCTAACACTTCTCCCTTTCCCAGGCTCGTGGGTATCCCTGTGCCACAACCCCTTCCTGAACTCAGGGTCCTCGTTCTGTGGCTCTTCCTCAGCTACCTTCTCTACCTCAGCGAACTCCTCCCAAGATCCACCTCCTTCCAGAACCTTCTTTGTTCTCCTGCCTTCTTGGTCGTGTCTTACTGATCCTTCTCTGGGATCCACCCTCAAACCTCTCTCACTTTGCTACACGTTCGGGTTCCAGTCCCCACTAGGATGTCCCAAAGCTTATTACACTTGGGAAGGTTAGGAACACACCTCCTACTGTGCCTCCCCCGATTGCTCTGATGCTGAATTGTGTCCCAGCCAACAAACACCGCACTCATTTCCAGCATTCCCAGTCTCACTAGCCGCATAAGGCCTTCTCCTCCACCTTCTCCCGGCCACCCCTGACCTGGTGTCATTTTTCACCTGGGCCTCTCTTAACTCCAGCCCACCTTTCTCAGCGGCCAGGCCAGTTCTTTCTCAAACCCAGGGCACACTAAAATGCTGACTCCCAGCTCCCCACACCCTCCAGAGAAAGTCTAGATGTCTTAGCTTAGCTTTCAAGCCCCTCTCGCTGTCCCCCTCTGCTTCTTCTACTTTTCTACCCCCTTCAAGTGTCCCACTTGGGAGCCAGTCCACATATCAGCCCCTGCAGCCCATCCTCTACCTCCTTCCAGATGGAAAGCCCTCTTGTTCTCCTTTATTTCTACATATACTACACCTTCAAGATAGCACCTCCTCCAGGAAGCCCACCTGCCTGACCCCTGGGCCCTGTTCACCCCTCTTGCACCATCTAGTTCTTTGCAAGAGTGTATCTCTCCACTGAGAGGGAAGCAGGAGCAGTGACCTTCCACCCCAAACCCTGGGTCGCAGAAGTCCGAGTGTCACACAAAGTGACTTTCCCTGGCAGCCCTGATCAAAATGAAGATCCCAGTTCCTTCACGATGTCCATGGGGACGGTCCTGCCTTGACAGACTTCTTCTGGGGCAAATGAGAATCCTGGGCATGTGAAACTTCCTAAGACTGTAAGTCTCATTTACAAAAGTTCTGTCCCAAGGACTAGTTTCTAAACCAAATATTCATGAGATTTGAGGGAAAGGCTTTGTCCTGGTCATTCAGATGAAAACTCAAAGAGGTGGCCCTTGGGTGTCTGGACCCTGGGGGAGTTAGACCAAGGAAGGTCTCCAAAAGTAACTGCTGGGAATTAAATGCAAGAAAAAGAGTGGTTGCCCCCAGAGGATCAGGGTTGAGTGGGCCCTCTTCTACCTCGAGACCCTATTCTCTATTCAGAAAGGAGCAACGATGTGGCTTCCTGGGGCCAAGAGAGGCCTTTTTACAGCTCTGATAAGGGCATGCACTCACTCAGCCTCCTAACCCGTTGCATCTCTGCAGGAATGGATGGGCCTGTGCGATGAATCCGGACCTTCCAATTTAGCCCCGTGATAAGGAAAGCACTCAGTGTGAGATGAAGCAACTGGAGAGGTCCTAGCCCAGGAGAGAGGCAATGTGCTGAGGGCACTCCAAGGAGGCTGAGGGTGTGGAGAGATAGCAAAGGAAGAGACCCTGGAGTCTAGGATCCTTTAAAGAGGTAACTACGTCCTTTCAGGTTATACTCAAGTAAGGGGCACAAGTCAGTGGACCCTTCGGGTTAATCGTGGCACTGGCAGAGCCTGGTCCAGCCCACCCCTCATAGAAGGGCCAGCCCATGCCACAAAAATCATAATAAGCCCATCGGTAGTCCCTCTCTATGTTAGGCCTGTTCAGAGACGTGTATAATCTTATAGAAAATCCTCAGTGACCTGACATTAGTCTTCCCATTTTGCAGAGGAGCAAGTTGTAGCATAAGGAAGTAGAGGATGTTCCCAAAGTCACATGGCACATGGCTAGGGAGAGAGTGCTGGTGCTGGGCTCAAACCCAGAACCTGGGGTCCTGCCAGCAACTTTTGCAATCATTAGAAACCAGGGTCTGGGTGAGGATCCTGAGAGGGTCACACCTCAGCTGTCACTAAAAATTCCTCCTGCAGCATGAAGGTTATGCATCCTGTCCACCTTTAGAGGAGACAGGAATCAGCTGGAGACCCAGGAGGGCACTGGCTCCTTGGTCTGGCCAGGACCCATCCTGCAAGTTCTTAGAAACAGCAGGGACTCAGATAATCTGAGGGTGAAGCCTCACTTACAGTCCCAGAGGCTCGGAGAGCTGTGTTCTCACCAAGGACTGGAAAGCAGTCAGCTGGCGGCAGTCAAGTCGTGCCCGCTCAGAGCTGAGAGCCCTGGCCTTCCAGGCCGCCCAGCTCTACTCCGTATCTGCTCTTTGAACAAGTCCCTTGTTTCTTGGGCCTCAGTTGCTCATCCATAAAATGGGGTTATTGACATCCAGGGTGTGTAGGAGGCCTTAAATGAGATGATTTAGGAAAGTTCTGGACAGAGAAATGAATAGAAACCAAAAGAACACACCCCCCTCTCTGCTCGGATAGAGTCCAACATGCTAGTACAGAGACTACTGCTTGTGAGCTGTGTGCTAGACTCCCACATAGGGACAAGGTTCCAACAGAAGGCCCCTGCTGGCCTGCCACGAGGGGGTGCTTGCCTACCCAAATGACTGCGACCTTCTCAAGGACGGATCAGATTCAAGCATCATTTATTGAGTGCCAGCTGTGTATGAGGCCCTTTTGTACCCATAATCCCATGCCAGCTTTGAAGAGTAGGCCCACCGGCCTCTGCATATAGATGAGGAAACAGGTTCAGAGAGGTTAGGCAATTTGTTTTTAGCTGCACAGCCAGCAAGGGACAGAGGAAGCTCTGGGTGATACAGGTTCAGATCATGTGGCCTTTCACCTGCACTCTATATGGCCCTTAGGGTCCCCTCCTCCCCGTTCTCCAGGGCTGTATGTCTGTCTGTTGGGTGATCGACAAGGGTTTGATGGGGGACTGAGAAGCCTGCATGGGATTCTCACTGTCCCGGTTGTAAAGTGATACTGCTGGTTGGCCTAGCGTGTGCCTAACATCGCCCTCTACCCTGGTGTTTGAGGCCCCTGACGAGGCTGTGAGCTGACCCCACAGGTTGGTTCACCTTCGGGGCTTCTGAAGGGTGACCCATGCTTGGGCTCGCTTCACAGTGGAGTGCACCCTTTAGGAACATTCCCTAAACCCCTCTGTAAATCAAAGACCATTCAGGGGTCTTGGCATTGAGGACCTGGTCTCCCCAAGACGTGCACTGCCAGGGTCCCAAGGTCTTCCTGGGCAGCCCCTATGTAGTGCCCTCTGGCTGGGGAGAGGACTGCCTGGCTGGGGAGGCCCATCATGCCCACTCACACTGGGTATACCAGGCCCTCCAGATGGCATTGTTGAGGCGAATCTTGTCTCTGCAGAGCAGCTTGAGGCCTTTGAAATTCTTCCACTTGGGAGAGACCAGCTTGCCACTGTTGGGGGGGGAAAGGGCTGGGTCAGGGTGGTAGCAGAGAAAGTATATGTTGGGGGTCTTTACAGGGGCTGGTCCTCCATTCTTTCCGTCACAGGGGGGTCTTATAAGAAACCTCTCTACCCCAAGTCTTGTCCTTCAATGTAACCTGTCTGAAATTCCTACCCTGACAGCTAGATTTTTAAAATGTTCTCCCTGGTCCCCAGGGGCGGCCCTTGGGCTCTCTGAAGTGACCTGCTTATTAATCTACTACTAGAACTCCAGTCAGGGTTGAACTTGTTCGTCAGCTCGGCCTTTGGGACCACAATGCCCAATAGTCAACCGAGGCTGATCTCCTGGGCTGGCTGGGGAGGGTTCTCAGGTCCATTTCTTACTTAAGGAGACTGAGGTCAGGACGGGAGAAGAACGTGGTCAGGATCACAAGGTGGGAACTCATTCAGGCTATGTCAGCTACATCAGTCTCTATGCCTCTAGGCCCAGAGTGAGTGGGGCCGGGGGTGGGGGTAGGTGACGTTAGCTGAAGTGGAGAGGGGCTTTCATTACTACTTGGGGCTTTTGAGCAGCACAGCTTCCTCCCTGCCCTTCTGCTGTCCTCCCTGTCCAGAGTTCTGGAGGACAATCTATCAGCTGAGCTGGAAGGTGGGCTCCTTTCCTGGAATGTACATGAGACAAGGAGACAGGTGGGTCTAAGGTCTAACCATCCGTCAAAGGGACAGTGGTGCTCTATGCGGGGACAGGCCTTCTGTTCAGGGTCCCTTGGACACAGGCCAAGTTGGTGCCACTGGGAAGCTGACCCAGGAAACAAAAGGCTCAGGCACTCACACGCTTGCTGGTCTCTCCCTCCCCACATCTACAAGCCACAAGTTCAAGTCCCTGCTGACCCACCTTCTCTAGCCCTTGCTCAGATAGGAAGACTGAGGCCCCAAGGCTTGTTATTGGCAAGCCCCCAAGGCTTGTTATTGGCAAGCCAGGTCTGCTCTCTAATGGGAGGTAGGAGATCCTGGGGTGGGCAGAGGGGGCAGCCTGACTCCTGTGTGGGCCCCCTCTCCTCTTTGGTCTCCCAGCTCCCATGTTTACTTTAGGAAGGGAGAGGAGGGGGACAGCTGCCCAGGGGACAACAGGCCTCATTACCCAAATAGAACATAGCGCCCAGTGCCCTGGCCCACTGGCTGGTCCCCTCCCTCCTGGAGCTGGATAAACACCATCTGCCCAGAAAGGACACACGGAGGGAGGTGCACAATGACATTTCCTGGGCCAACTTCTTTGGTGGCACCTAGGGGAGACTCCTGGGTTTGTTTCCCCAGCCTGTGTCCCAGCAACCTCTCAGTTCACTTGGTTCATCCAGGGCCCCACCCCAAACAGCTTGCCATCTCTGCTCCACTGCCCTGGCCCTGGCTGAGCCTGGAGAGACACGGGTAATACCAGAGCCCAGCAGAAAAGCCTAGGGTCAGGTTCAAGAGCTTCTGGTGACCGATGGGGATGGGTGCCTTTTTCAGTTGTCACCCAGCACTCCCCACCCAGGACAGGAATTACCCGTGTAGTACCCTTGACAGGGGCCTGTCAATGCTCCTAGTCCTAGAGGCCTGTCAGCCTTGACCAAGAAAATCTGCTGGCTTGGCTCCTCTCTGGGGCTTCCTCCCACACGGGGGACAGGCCTCCCTGGGAGAGTCCATCTGGGCCCAGGGCGCCCTGGCGGCAGAGGCCAAGGTGCCCAGGCTTTCTGGCCAGCACTGCCAGTACCTCCTTTCACATTTGGACATTGCCCGATAAGTTTCTCTTGGGACACTCTGGCTCCCAGATCCTTTCTCTTCCAGAAACCCTTATCCTTGAGGGACCTTTGAGATCTAACTCTCTGTCCCTGATGGGGACTCAGAATTTTCCTTTAGCACGTGGGGAAACCGAAGGCTCCTTGGGTACTAAGCCCCCTCCATCCCTGTCATTTAGCCCCTCCATCCAGGGTCCAGCAGAAAGCATTCCTGTTCTGGGTGTTTGGGAAGAAAACAGCCCTCTCCATTCAGCGGCCCACCCTCCAATCAGCTCCTCAGAGACGTAGTTCCAGGGCTGGGGTGCTCTGTTTCCTACCTTGTCACTTCTCCTAAACCTCCCCTTTGGTCATTCCCAGTCTAGTGAGACTAGAGTTATAGTAGTAGCCGTTACATTGGCAGCTAAATGGGGGGTAGGGTGGGAAATAGGGAACCCCAGGGAGAGCCAGGAAGGAGGGGTAGCCACATCCGGTGTACCGGTGTACCAGGACCTGAGATGCCCTGTCTGGGGCCGTCCCGTGATCTTTGGGGGAAGGGGTAAGAGAGGACGGGAATTTGAACTTTCCACATAGGACCAGCGCCCGGGAAGATCGGGTTGCAGCAGGACCTGGGCCCAGGGCCAGAGCTTGTGGGCCAAGGTTACAACGCCTGCAGCCAATGGGGTCGCTGCCACGCGGGACAGGGGCGGGTAGCATTCCCCTGCAGGCCCCCGCAGCTCCAGCTCCCACTCCCCGCGGCAGGTGCTGGTCGGTTTCGCAGACAGGGATTCTCAGAAGGGGAGGCGGCACCACAGAGCAAGAAAAAAGATATTTGCATAGTGAAAAGATCAAGGCCGTCCAAGCTCCCTTTCTCTCCTAAAGTTCTCAGTAGATAATTTATCCTGGTCCCTTTGCTCCGGGGAACTTTGCTCCAGGGCACTGGGCCAGGATCTGGGTTCGCGCCCTACCCGGGGGACGTGGGCGTAAAGAGGGGGTCTGGCGCTGCCTGTGCGCTCGGTAACGCGCAGAGCAGGGGTCCTGGGAAGTGGCAGGCGCTCGGCCTCCATCCTGGACTTGATGAGCCGGGACCTTCCCTCCCTGCACAGCCCGCATGGCCTGCGGCACCCTCTGCAGGCCCGAAGCGGGGCACCTCGCCGCGCTGCGCCCTTCGCTGCGGGTTCGAACACCCTCCTCCCACAACCTCTGACCTCGCAGATCAAGAGGTGCGCTGGCAAAAGAGGGTGGACTTGGGACTGGGTCAACCACCGGCAGCCGAGAGGGATGCCAAGTGCGGGAACTGCGTGAGGGATCCTGGGGCTGCAGGGGGTCAAGTGGAGCGGTCCCCAGATTGGAGGGTGCTGGGAGCGCGAGGGGCATTTCCTGGTGGACAGAGAGCCCATACTGGGGTGGGCTAGGAGTGATGGTGATGAGCATTGGCAATCAGGGGGTGCGAAGGCTAGAGGAGGATTGTTCAGACTGTGGCTCGAGTTCCCCAAATCAGACACAGACCAGAGCTACGGACTGCGCGGGGTGTCTGGGACCCCTGCACGCGGAGCACCCCACGGACGGCCGAGGTGGCCAGCTCCGAGCCACCCTCACCTGTAGGCCAGGCTCATGCACTCGAAGAGGCGGGTGAGTGTGGGGTCGATGCTGCGCGGCCCGAAGTCAGTGAGTCCCAAGGGTCCCTCCTGGTCGCGCCGCCGGGTCAGTGAGTCGCTGTGGGGCGACGACACCATGAAGTGACCGCTGTGGATGACCTGCGAACGGAGCAGCCCTCCCGCGCTGCGTCGGAGGCTCGGCTCCTCCGAGTCCGTGTCGGAGTCCGTGTCCGGGTTCGGGATGACCCGTGGGCCGGGGAGTTCGGCGGCCAGTCCGGCCAGCGCCCCGGACGAAGCCATCCCTGCGGCCGCTTCGCCGGCCCCCCAGCTGCCTAAGCCGCTCTCACGGCCTGCCCGGCCTCATTAGCATAGTACCGCCCCCTCGGTCCTGATAGGCCAGCCTGGTGGGCGGGGCACCACGATCGCGGGGCGGGGCTAGTGTCAGGGCCAGCCAGGCATCTGGAGAGCGTGAGCAGATCAACTGGGAGCTCTGAGGGGTTTGAGAGGGAATTGGAAGGGAGTTTGGGAGCTTGGAGTCCCCTGATGAGAGGGATCGATACAGAAACTGCAACAATGGGTTAGCGCGCGGCGGAGGTCGTGAGGTTGGGACAGGATCTGGAGAGGTTCAGATCTGCTGTGCGTAAGGTTGAGTGAATTCCATGGTACACCAACAACTACAAGTTCTGCTGTGACCACAGTCCCTATGGAACCCTCCCTGCCTTGCTCCCAAGAGCGGTCTCTGAAGGGTCGACTGCCAGTCGTTCACACCTGTGAGCGCATCACCAGCTCCCTGATCTACTATCCCACTGCCTTCCCTGGCCACTCATTCGCTCAGTTCTAGGGTCTTTCCCCCTCCTCTCACTAACTTTCCATTGTTACTGCGCCAGCCTTCCACTCGCCTCTGTGGCGAGTCACATCTGTGCCAAGTCACGAGACCTCCTGCGTCCACTCTAACCTGCCTCCCGTATAATGGACCAGACTGACTTACAATAAAATACTATTGTATTTTATTAGTTTGCTTATTTTAACTTTTCATTGTGACCTGAGTGGAAGTTTACAGAGTAAAACTACTTTCCTATTTAACAATTTCCGTGCATTTTTTATTTGTGGCATTGATTTTAAGCCCCACAGTGTAACTGCTCCCCCAGTCTGTCCACACTCTTCTCACTTAGGTGCTTCACATAAGGGGCTCGATCTGTGGCACATTCCCAGAACTCTGAGTTCCATCATGATCCCACTACACACACACACGGAAAAGGCAGAGCCAGGCCATGTGAGTCCCAAGAGGTTACATGGGGTCCTTACCAGAGGGGCCAGGTGACCAGCTGGCCTTAGCCACCTTTCCCTGTTAGGCCCCTGGCTGCTGTCTGCTCAGGAGCCTTGGGTCCCCCCTCCTCTCACTATCCTGACACGTCCACTTCTTCCCACACTGGAGTGTTCTATTCTTAAGCTAGAAGCAGGCTGCTAGGTCAATGAAGTCACACCTGGCATCTCATTGGAGCTTTTACCAATACTCTGAGGCAGGTGAGGTTATCACTTCAAGGGTACGCTTGGGGCCCATGGGAACAGTGACACACCCCAGTGTCTCCTAGGAGATAGTGATAAAAGCAGGACCCGAAGGACACTTCCAGGTTTAGAAGAGCTGTCCCTTGGGGGGGGGGGGGCAGGAGAGGCCTGATGACAAGGACTCATCTCCCTTGGCTCTGCCAGAGATGTGGCCTCTGTGTGGCGGCCACATGCGGTGACCACATGAGTGAAAGGGGAAGAGTTGGTTGACCCGGGCTTGGAAGAGGTCCACAGTGCTCCTTCCAGTTCCTGACAGGGTCACAAAAGCCATGATGCAGAAATCGCAATGGCAGCGCTCCAAGGGTCTCCAGGAACTGGTGAGGCCATACACAGGCCAGCCTTCCACTCACCTCCCCACCCAGGTGCCCACTACCCCTGCCAGTTAGCTCTCCTTCCCAGAAGCCCCAGCGGCTCTCCTCAGTTGCTCACTCGTCAGGGAAGCCTTCACCCTGCCCATCTGTGCCAAGTCCCGAGAACTCCAGCATCCACCTGAACGTGCCTCCTCTAGAATGGTCCACCCCAAACGGCTCGCTGGGGATCCTTGGTACAGGAAGTGACAAGGTCCTTATGCACCTGGCTAGCTAATTCCCTGGTCTGTGGGTCTCAAAAGATTCTGCACCCCACACTGGTCACCCAGGGACTGGCAATTGTCTGGTAAAAAGGGTACTGGGCACTAAGAGGAGGTGGCACAGAGAGTTAACTAAGACTCTCCTCGTTCTCTCTCTCCAGTACCTCTTCAGGGGTCTTAATCAGAGTCCTGACCTGATCCTTACTCCATCACTAATTTCATGAAGGACCCTCACTAAGTCTGTCTACACTGGGAGCTGTTTCTCTCCCTGTAAGACAAGTTGGTGTAATCCATAATTTCTCGGGGTGCCACACCTCTAACCACTCCTGGTTCCAAGCCTTTGCTCTCTCTGTCCTCAGCTCACCCCACCACACTCTGCTCTGTCCTCCTGTCCTCAGGGGAAAGCCTCTGAGCTGTCTGTGGTTCAAGAGCTTTTCCCCTGAGCTGGGCTTGGATCGAGTGGGAGGATTATGGGAAAATTCGTTTCCACCCTGCCCTTTACTTTCCCAGGGGGCAGTTGCCCCTCAAGAGTTGCTTGAACCCCGTTTCTGCCATCCTCAGGGCCTGTCAAAGCCTCTGGAATCCTCTCTTGTGTGATTCAAAAAGAAACAACACTAAACTGTAACAATCAAAAACTGTAAGAAAATTCACAAATTCTTTTCCCCATAATACTATCGTCGAGTCTTCCTTCTTTAAAATTTTAATTAGGGGGGGAAATAACAAAGTTTTGAGGCCCCAATTATGTGAGAGCCTTAAGTCCAATGTCCATTTTGCCTTGTCCAACCTCCTCCAACCACAATCTCATGCCCTCAAAGGGGCACTTCCCCTGTACCCAGCACTGTGCCACGTACGCCTTTTCTTTCATTCATTCATTCATTCATTCATTCACTCACAGATTAATTCTCCCCTAACCATACATTAAAATGTACATGTATTTTAATTATACAATACATATTTTACATTGTCGTAAATATATACATATGTATAACTAACTGACATTAGCGAAGTTTATCATATTTATCAACCATTCTTATGATCCATTTCCCAATCTCCCATCAACCTTAACAGAAGTTCAGTGCTCCCCTTTTCTTTCTTTTTTTGGGGGGCTCATCCCTTTTCTTTTCTTACCATCTGCTACTGGTAACCACTAGTAAAGTTTGGTCTCTCCACATTTCCTGTCCTCACTAGCTCACAGAAGTGCAATCATACACTATCTGTCTCTTTAGGGCACACATTCTTTTTTAAACTGATGAAAAGAACAGAACTGACGACTTAAACTACTTAAACCAAGAATGAGAACAGTCTCAGTAAGTTAGGCTGGTAAATGTTTAACAGCAAGCTCCCTGGGGAAAGAAAGAAACAAAGAGAAAAAAAATCCACAACAAATAACAAACCAACAAAAAGACAAACCAGTGCTGTTTTTTCACACTTTACAATTTTTAAGACTGACTCCACTCTACCAACAGGGTACCAGCTCCGTCTCAAAATCCCTCAGCCTTTAGTAACTAACTGGCTTTTGCAAGTCCACTGCCCATCTGTCAGTCTGTCGTAGTGGAGAGCTTATGTGATGCTGGAGGACATGCCATTGTTATTTTAATACCAGCAGGATCACCCATGACAGGTGGGCTTCTTCAGAGCTTCCAGACTAAAACAGACTGGGAAGAAGGATCTGGTGCATTACTTTGGAAAAAATCGGCTGGTGAAAACCTTATGGATTGCACACCCACGTTAACTGCTGTGTTGTTCACAGTAGCAAAGAGATGGAAACAACCCAGTACCCATCAATAAACGAATGGATGGAGAAGCTGTGGTATAGTCACACAGTGAAATGATATGCAGCATTGAAAAACAGGGAACTCATGAGATATTATATGAAATGGGTGATCCAAGAGGTCATTATGCTGAGTGAAATATCTCAGCCACAAAAGGACAAATACTGCATAACTTCACTTTTATAAAACAGGACTGACATCGGGGTTGGGGGAAAACAGAAAAAAGGGGATAAATAATGTACACTGTATTGAACAGATGAGGGAGAAAAGTGCTTAAATGGAATATATGATTAGGTATTATTTATGTGACAACAGCTCAGAATAAGAGCTGCATACTAAAGTGGGTTTGGGGGCAGGGGGACTTGTATAACAATGAAAATTTTTTGGTTTTCTTTTTCAAAGAGAAAAGTGAACTTGGGAGAGGACTGGACAGGGAGGAAAATGTACAACAATGAATGAATAGAAATCCATGTTCTCTATAAACTTTCATTAAAATCTCAATTAAGGGGGAGCTCTGGTGGCCTAGTGGCAAGAAGCTGCACTGCAATCCCAGAGGAACACGGTTCGAATCCACCAGATGCTCTGCCAGAGAAGGAGGCGCAATATCCTCCTGTACCAGTCAGATCTGATTTGACGGTACACGCACACAAAATAATAAAAAATTAAAAAAAAATTTAAAAAAATCTCAATTAAACAAAGAAAACCTTATGGATAGCAGCAGAACATCGTCTGATACGGTGTCGGAAGATGAGCCCTTCAGGTTGGAAGGCACTCCAAACATGACTCCCCAGAAGAGAGCTGCCTCTGGTGGCCTAGCGGTAAGAAGCTGTGATGCAATACCAAAGGCAAACGGTTCAAATCCACCAGCTGCTCCGTGGAACAAGGATGAGCAATCTCCTCCTGTGCGATTAACTGGTCAGTCACGAGTGGGTTCGACTCTATGATGGCACACAACAACAACAACAACGTCAAAGAAGAGGTTACCTCACGACCTGGCCGGAGTGGAGTTCTCAGGACATTCATTTACTGATGTGGCAAGACACAAATGAGAAGAAACAAACACCAGGCCAGTGGTTGGTTAGGCGTTGGAACGGACTTGACGGTACCTTACAACAGTCCGTGTAAGTTTGTGTCGAGCACGTCTGAATTATCATCACTAATCCAGACAAAGGAACTACGGACATGCACTCCCAGAGATTAAGCTCTACTCCCTGGAGAAGGCCATCGTGTGCGGAAAATCAGAGGGTCAGCAAAGAACAGGAAGACCCTCCACGAGATGGAGTGACACTGACTTCAGCTACAGGCTAAAGCACGCTAGAGACTGTGTGAATGATACAGGATCAGGCAAGAGTTCGACACAGGGGTCTAGGAGCTGGGCCTGACTCGACCTGGGTTTCTGCACTTCTGAGGGCTGCTGCCCTCCTTCCTACACAGGGACTAGGCCAGGGGTCAGGTGGGCTGGGAGTGCCCAGATGACCACTGGAGCTGGGGCAGGGGTCGGGTGGGCTGGGAGTGCCCAGATGACCACTGGGGCTGAGGCAGGGGTCGGTGGGCTAGGAGTATGCCCTGATAACATGCTGGCATGATGGTCATCTGGCTTGTTTCTTTTTCCATCTGGCCTCTATCACCCACCGCCCAATCTAGAGCCTCTCCGTCTGCAGGGGAGCAGGATCTGGTCCAGCCAGTACTCCGTCATCTCCACCCAACCCACACTCTTCTGGTCTCCCAACTTGGCTTTCAGGACCCCTCACCCAGATGGCCCTTCCGTGCCAGGGAAGCTCGTCCACCCTTGAAGACTCAGCCTCTGAGCCACCTCCTCTGGGGCGCCTTCCCTTTTTATCTCGCTGGCCACCTTTGTGCCAATTCACCACATTTCATTCGTCTTTATATGCACAGAAGGAACACGGGGCGCACAGTGAGTAAATGCTGAACTGCTGACCTAAGGCTGGAAATGCAAATCCTCCAGGTGCTGCTGCACAGGAGAAAGATGCACTGTCTCCTCTCGTAAAGGTTGGAGAGCTGGAACCCAGCCGGGAGGGTCGCTGCAAATCTGACCAGAGCAGCTGGTCCTGGAGTTGGTGCACACACTTCTCTTTTCCACTAGAGGGCAAACTTCCCAAAATAATTAATCTTATTTCCCCAAAACCCCCACCATTACCTCCAGCTGGTTCCAATTAAAAAATCCAGTGAGTATTTGTCAAATTAAAGTCTACCTAACATCCCCCCTCCCTGGTTTCTGTCCCCCCACACACACGCCTAGTATTTAATTGTTATGCTTTCAAAAGTTAAATGAAACAATTATTACAGCTTCTAATGTCATACTTTGGACATGTTACAAAGAGTGACCGGTCCTTGGAGGGTGCTATTATGTTTGGGAGAGGGACAGCGCAAGAGAGGAAGGTCCTCGATGAGATGGACTGATTCAGTAACTGGGATAACGGGGGTCGGTGTCTCAGAGACGATAAGATTGACACAGGATAGAGCAGGGTTTAGGGCTCTTGTCCACAGGGTCATTATGAGTGGCAGGTGACTCGACAGCATGTAATAACAACAACAACAACAATATTAGAAGAGTATGCTCTGGTAGCCTAGTGGTTAAGGAGTTGCATTGCCAATCCATAGGCATATGGTTCAAATCCACTTGATGCTCTGAAGGAGATTAAATAGGCATTCTCCTCCTGTGCAATTTACTGCTTCTGAGAACCAACTGGCGCTTCAGTCATGAGTTGGTTCTAACTTGAAGTTACACAACAACAACAGCAGCAGGAGAGATATAAAGTCCACTAGTGGTCACCTGGGGCTGAAAAGGAGGCATCTCTGCAGCACAGAGTTTCTTTTTGTGATAAGAAAACAAATGTCCTGGAATTTGAGTAGTGACAGTTGTATAACACTATGAATCTATAAAGAGGTGTATTCATTATAAAGGATGAGTTTTATAATATGTGAGTTAAAAAGCACACTCTCGGGGTGAAATCTGTTATCTCAAGGGACTTACACAGCACAGTATATAATATGTGATAGTTCAATTAAACAATTCTGTACATTGTTATAAAATGTTTTTATACATCATCACACTGACTGTAATTCTCTCAGTTGCCTTTGTGGATGTGCGAGTAACTGTCATCACCGTTTTACGGGAGAGGGTACGGGTTCTGGGAAGTGACGTGTTCATAGGCTTAAGAAAGTCAGCTGGAAATACCTCTTCGTATGGAGCATTTACTATCTAATAAAAAAATAAAAATGACTGCCCTCGAGACAGTTGTGATTCATGGAATGTTTCCAAGGCTGCAAATCTTTAAAGGAGGAGACTGTCCGTTTTTCAGCAAATGGATTTGAACTGTTGACTTTTCTGTTAACAGCCTGTTTCGCCGCCAAGGCTCTTGGAACCTCCGCAGCAGCCCTAGGCCCGCTCGCCTTGTAAACAAGGACATGGTCTTTGCTGAAGGTTACATGGGATTCAGGACGGGAGAAGTAGGACTCAAACCCAGCAATCGGATGCTAGCCTGCTTCCAGAATATGGTAGGAAGGAAGGAAGGAAGGAAGGCAGGCAGGCAGGCAGGCAATTAAGGAGACTAGCAGGTGTTCAAGGAGCCCTGGTGGCTTATTATGTTTCACGTTGGGCTGGCTGGTCGGAGGTTCGAGCCTACCAGCAGCTGAGAGGGGTGGGAGGCAGTCTCCTCCCATGATTATTTACAGCCTGGGGAACCTGAATGAGGTGCCATCTGAGTCAGAACAGACTCAAGAAATTGGGTAAGGTCAGTAATGTTGTTCATGAGGGAGGACGGAGCCACCACCACTGTGAGGGGCACTCGGTGCCACTGTTGTGGAAGAGATTCCGCAGCATCTATTAAAGCTGAACACACCAAGGCCTTGAGACACAGTTGTTCTACAGAAACACGGGCATAGGTGCACCAAGAGGCACGCATAAGACTAGTCATCGTGGAGTGATTCTTCTTATTAGCCCAATATTGAAAACAACTCCAATGTCCATCCACAGCTGAGTGGATAAATATATTAAAACCCAAATCCAAACTACTTATTTCAACCACCTTCAAGCCAAACCCATTGCCATCGAATCAGTTCTGACTCTGGGTGACCTCATGTGTCGCAGGATAGAACTGAGCCTGAGAGGGTGACAAATACAGTTCATCAGACCCTTCTTCCACGACACTGCTGGGTGGGTTAGAATCATCAACTTTCCTAGTAGTAGCTGTGTTCTTTTTGTTAAGTACCAATGAATCAGAACTGACTCCAGCAGGTTTTCAGAGGCAGTAAATCACATGGGAGCAGACTGCCCATCTTTCTCCCACAGATCAGCTGGAGGATTTGAACCACGTGCCTTTGGGTTACCAGCGCAACGCCTTACCACTAAGCCACCTGTAGTCGACTGCCAAGAGAACAAACAGGTCTGTCCTAGAGACCATGAAACCAAGCGGCTCTCTGGAGGCAAGGATTTTTGAAGCTCTGCCTCATATACTTTGGGCACGTAGCCAGGAGGGACCAGTCCTTTGAGAAGGACATCATGCTTGGAAGGGTGGAGGGTTAGTGCAGGAGAGAGAGACCCAGGATGAGATGAATTGACTCAAGGATTGGGATAAGGGGATTAGGTGTGCTGGACAGGATGAAATTGGCTGGGGACAGGGCAGGGTTCAGAGCTGTTGTACATAGGGTCGCTATGAGTAGCAGGCACATAAATAACAACAGTTGAGTGCAAATCATTTGTGCCACCTGGGGACCTTATGGTCACATTAAGCCAACCGCTGTCAAATTGATTCTGACATTTAGCGACCCTCCATCAGGTTCTGAGGCTGTAAATCTTCATGGGAGGAGACTGCTTGTATCTTTATGGAGAGCCTAGTAGATTCGAACTACTGTCCTTTCAGTGAGCAGTGCAACATGTCACCAGAGATCCCTCCTTCTATTACAAAGTGTTGATGCAGCAATGAGAATGAACACTCTCCACAAAACAGAACCATATGGGTGAAGCTCTCTGACAATATGCTGAACCAAAGAAGGCTGGCATCAAAGTGTGCGTGCTGAAGCGATCGTTTCTAGAAAGCTCCCCAACAGACAAAGCTTACTATGTTAGGAGTCAGAGGCACAGCTAGGCCTGGCGGGATAGAAGGATAGTGATGGGGCCTTTCTGAGGTATTGTTATTCTGTTTCCTTACCTGGATTCAGGTTACATGAGTGCGTTCTTGCTGAATATGTACTGAGCTGGACATTTATGTCACTTTGTATATTTGTGTTGCCATGCCGTGCCACGTGTCTTTGGAGTCCGAACCGATTCCTGGCCAACCCATCAGTGGGTTTTCAGAGACAGTGAGTCACACAGGAGGAGACTGCGATTCCATGGGCCTTTGGGATTGCAGTGCGGCTGGCTACTAGGCTGCCAGAGCTCCCAATATATATGTTAGAGTTACGTAAAGAGTAATTTTTCCAAAAGAAATATATTTTGCCCACATATATACACAAACAAGTGATTGCAAAAAACAAATGATTGCAAAATCAGAGAGTTGGACAATGACTAGGGAGGATAGAATGAGAATTGACGCCTTTGAGCTGTGGTGCTGGAGAAGAGTATCGAGAATACCATGGACTGCTAGGAAAACAAACAGATTCGTCCTGGAAAGGGCTAAACCAGGCTGCTCCTTGGAGGCAAGGATTCTGGGGTTTTGCCTGACATACTTTGGACATGTTGTAAGGAGAAACAGGTCTTTGGAGAGGGACATCATGCTGGGTAGAGTAGAGGGACAGCGCAGGAGGGGAAGACCCTCTATGAGGTGGATTGATTCAGTGACTGGGGTAATCGGGATGGGTGTGTCAGAGGCAATGTGACTGGCATAGGATAGAGCAGGGTTTAGGGCTGTTGTACATAGGGTCGCTATGAGTCGCAAACGACTCGACGGCACATAACAACAACAACATATACACAAAACCACCATCCAAGCCATTTCACCTCCTGTATCACCGTCACAAGCTGCCAGGTGACAAGTGAGATTGCACTATTTCCCTCCACTACAGGGAGCTCTGGTGGCCTAGTGGCAAGAAGCTGCACTGCAATCCTGAAGGCCCGTAGTTCAAAATCCCCAGCTGCTCCACGGAAGGATTGGCAGTCTCCTCCCATGCGATTAAACTCCTCTGAAAACTCGCCAGAGGGTCAGCTCTGGGTCAGTTTCCCCAAGGCCTGATGCAGGTCCAAGGCCCAGCCTACTCTCTTCCTGGCCCATCTCCTGCTCCCATGTGCCTAAGTGTGAGATCTGAGGGTACCCTGGCCATCCCGAGCACCCGAAAGGCAGGACCTCTGGTTCTGCCTCTTTTCCTGGGCCCCGCAGCCCCCATTACCAGGTTGTACAGCAGACTCAGCGTCCTTCTAGGAGGCTTCCTTGGTTGAGGGTGGACTGGATGTCAGAGTGGAAACAGGAAGGAATCAGTGATGTGTACCACAAATGTCTGCTCACTGAATGTGCTTTAAAAAGTGGAGAAGAGAAGGCAACAAAGAAGGCGAGCTCTGGTGGCCTAGTGGCAAGAAGCCACACTGCAATCCCAGAGGTGCACAGTTCAAATCCATCAGATGCTCTGCTGGAGAAGGAGGGACAATCTCCTCCTGTACCAGTCAGATCCAATTTGACGGCACACACACAACAAAATAATAAAATAAAAAAGAAGGTGACAAGAGTTAGAAAGGAGAGTCACAGAGGAGTTTAAAAAGAAAAAGAAAAAAGGCCCTTGGCTCTAATAGTTTGGGAAGTCACGGTGTACAACACAGCTTTGCTCATGTGACCTTTGCCAAAGTGGCTTCACAGGCATTATTTTGTTTGTGAATGAGACGAGGTGAGGAAAACTGTCTTCATTTTATAAGGTGACCAGCTCAACGTTCTCACAGATGGTAAATGGCAGGACTGAGATTTGAACCTAGGGCTGACATCACATTAGAAAGTTCCCCATGAGCTTCTGCCCAGGCACAGAAGAGAAGAAATGAGTGGAGGAAGAACACACCAGACAGGGTGGCAGCTGGGTCCTCGGGCCTGTCCTGCTGTGGATACTGGAGCTAAGGGCACTGATGGAGGTTGAGGTCAACCTGGCCTCCTGACAGTCCTGGAAGAACTCAGGTCAGGCCCGTGGGATCTCTGTTTAGGAGCATGGGGTGGATAGGACTGAGCCCACCTCAACCCTCTTGCTCCCTGGTCAGCCTGCACTGAAGCCATGGATTGTCTCATATCCCAAGGCTCTCTGCTCCCAGAACCCACCCAAGATTAGCCCACAAACCACAAACCAGGCCCTTGGCAGAAATCAAGGAAGACTCAGACACCAGTCTCTTGCCCCTAGGGCAACAAGATGAACAGAGCATAATCACCCTGTTACCCCAAGATGAAACGGGCTCAGAGAAGCTGTCACTGTCAGAGGTCACAGACTGAGTAATCCAAGCACTAATCCAAGAGCTTGAACTTTCTGACAAGTCAGGTGAAGTTGTAGAGAGAGAATGGAAGCCATTCTTCTTGACCTGGGTACAGCCCCTGGCAGGGCTGGGGGAACAGAAGGGGGGAGCCTGCCAAGTCAGGAGGGGAGGGAAAAAGCAGGAGTGTGTGACCTGGCCAGTGGGGGTCACCTGTCTAGAAAGCGCCCTTTCTCCAGCACTTTGGCAGCTTTCTGAGCTGCCCTGGACCCTCAGGAGCTGAAAGGGACACAAATGATACTGGCAGGCAGTGGGTCTTTGCTCTCTCCTCGTGGTGGCCAGGTGACGTGGGGCTGTATTTTTGGAGCACCAGTTGGTACTATCTTATTCCCAACGAACAATGTTGGTGCTTTTTGGTCCATCAAGTTCACAACTAGGAATCTGCTGTACAAAACTGTTTCCGGAAGTGTAAAAAGATACACAAGGATGCTCGCAACAGTATCCTCACCACGGTAGATAATTCCAAAAGGCTAAACATTCCCACATCATTTACCAAGACTGAAAAACAGGAGCTCGGTTAAGAAACTTTGATCAGTCCCTGCAAAGGAATGCTATGTAGCTGTTAACACAACCTCATCTGTGAAAAGGGATCCAAATCTTACACACCACAGTGTTTATGAGGATCAAGTCAATAAATATCTGCCAAGGTAATCGATGCTGTCATTCTCATTGTCAGTATCCAATGAGCTGGTCCTGCCCTATTACGACTCTTCAAGAGGTTTCTGAGGCTTTAAGTCTTGATGGCAAGAGATTGCTCATCTTTCTTCCCCTGAGGAGCTGAAAGATTCGAACTGCCCACCTGGAAGTTAGCAGCCTGAGAAATGCCACGCTCCAACATCAATGCTCCTTTTTTTTTAAAAAAAAAATATTCTACTAGTTTATTTACAAAACTCGAATACACTGTGTTTAAGAACAAATTCTTTCAATTTCCCTCACCCCGCCCCTATCAATTGTACAACACCATGATTAATCCCCCCTTCCCCCTGCACATCCTCATCCCTCTACTTCCACCCTCTCCCATCCCTCTTGGATCCTTATACTCATTCTACAATAATGGTTTTGAACGATATTTATCCTTGTGGGACTGAGTTAGTTCACTCAGCATAATGCTCTCCAGTCCCTCCTAAGTTAGGTAAAAGACATGGAAAGAATTTTCACAGAGGAAGATATTTGAATGGCAAACAGACACATGAAGAAATGCTCCAAATCATTGGCAATAAGACAGATGTAAATCAAAACCACAGTGAGGTATCATCTCACTCTGGTAACAATGGCACAGTTTAACAGGGAAGCATGTAATAAATGTTGGAGAGGATGTGGCAAGAAAGGAACTCATACACTGTTGGCGGGATTGTAAAATTGTACAACCATTCTGGAAGGCAGTTTGACACTTTCTCAAAAAGCTGAACATAGAAATTCCATATGACCCAGCTATTCCACTACTTGGAATATACCCTGAGAACTGAGGCACAAACGGAGACTTGTACACCAATGTTCATAACAGCATTATTCACCATCACAAGAACATGGAAACAGCCCACATGTCCAACCACAAACAAATGGATTGAGAAATTGTGGTACATTCACACAATGGAATACTATGCAGCACGCAGGAGCAATGGTTTTGTAAATTATTACCAATGCTCCTTATTAAAAACATAAACATAAAGAAAGATGGTGAGGATGCAAATGAAAACAGAAAGTTATAGGTGAAGTGTGATCCCATCTGAATAAAAACTAATACTAGTAAATGTTCACATATGAACAAAGAAGAAAAATCTGGACAGACATGCACTGACCTATTACCCAGATGGTTTTAGGGGGTGAAAGAACAGATCCATTCACTTTGGAAGTTTCTATAAATTTTAAGATCAATAATACCCATGTGTCATTGTGAAATCAGAAAACAATCAACAACAACAACAACAAACTCCTCTAAAAATGGTAAATAAGAGGAGTAAGTGCAATCGATATCCTTGCCGGATTTAAAATACTGGTGGGCTAGTGGCCAGGTTTTAGCAGAAGTTTCCGATTAAGATCAATTAGAAAAAAAAAAAAAGCCTGGCAACGTACTTCGGAAAATTAGTCAATGAAAGTCCTATGGGTGCCGATGGGATGCTGTCCAATATGATGCTGGAAGATGAGGTCCTCCAGCATCCAGATGTGGTCCTCCAGATGTGGGAAGGCGCTCAAAATGCACAGTGGTTGCAAGAGTGGACCAATTACAGCAACGACTGAGCAGATGGCACGGGAACCTTCACCGTTTTACTCTGTACGGTTTTATACCTGTATGGTTGGGTTGCTGTGTGCTGTCAAGTTAGAACTGACTCACAGCTGAGCCTCCAGTGGGTTTTCAGAGGCAGCTAATCACACACGAGGAGACTGCCCAGCCTTCCTTCTCCTGTGGAGCAGCTGGTGGATTTAAACTGGGTGCCTTTGGAATTGGGTACAGCGTCTTACCACCAGGCTACCAGAGCTCCCTGGGAGCTGGAGCCAATTTAACCCCAGTTACAATAGCAGATAAGGGCACGAGAAACCCCCCTTTTTGAGAACCGCTAAGCCCAAAGTTCAAAGCAGTTAAAATAATTAGAATAGATTCCTTAAACCATAAAGTTAATCAAAGAAAAAATGAGGAAAATTTAAGAGCCCTAATCAACAGCATAGGGAGTTCTGGTGGCCTAGATGAAAGAAGCTGCACTGCAATCCCAAAGGCAGGTGGTTTGAGGCCATCAGCTGCTCCAAAGGAGAAGGAAGAGCAATCTCCTTCTGGGCAATTAACTGCTTCTAAAAACCCACCAGAGGGTCAGCTATGCGTTGGTTCCAACTCTACGATACACAACAACAACAACAATCTACGGCATAAGTAGATCAGACAATCTAATATAACTGAAATGCACAATCAGCAGAGGATAAACTAACTGACTGGGATTTCCTGAAAATTAAGTCCTTAGATACAACGAAAGACTTCTCCAAAAGATAAAAGAGAGAGAGAGAGAGAGAAAGACTTGGGGGTAATATTGGCCACAGCATTTCTGACAAGGGACTCATCTCTAAAACGTATAGGAAACACCAACATCTTAACAAGAAGGACGAACAATCATATTACAAAATGGACAGAAAAGACACTTCTGGGAGCTCTGGTGGCCTAGTGGCAAGAAGCTGCACTGCAGTCCCAGAGGTGCCTAGTTCGAATGCACCAGAAGCTCTGCTGGAGAAGGAGGGACAATCTCCTCCTGTATCAGTCAGGTCCGATTTGACGGTACACATGCAAAAAAAAAAAAAAAAGAAAAAAAGAAAAGATACTTCACCAAAGACGACATTTAAATGGCCAAGAAACACATGAGGAACTTCCCAAGATCATTAGCTATGAGACAGATGGAGATTAAAACAATAAGGAGATATCACCTCTCTCTCTCTCCCTCTCTTTCACACACACACACACACACACACACACACACTTCCACCAGCAACAACCCCAATGTTCAACAAGATAGCAAACAACAAATGCTGGTCTCATATCCTGTTGATGGGAAGCAAAAATGTGCAACCACTATGGAAAGCAATTTAGCACTTCCTTAGAAAGTTAGGAATAGAAATATCATTTGATCTGGTGATGCCACTACTGAATATACAGTCCAACAAACTTCAAGCTGTTGCACAAACTGACATATTGTAGTTAGGAACCACTGAGTTGCCTACAATTCACAGCAACCATAAGAATGACAGATTGAAACTTAGCCCTGTACCATGCTGTCCTCACAGTCTCCGCCTTCCTCAAGCTCACTGTTGCAGGCACTGCGTCAATCCATCTCCTTGAGGGTCTTTCCTCTTTTGCCTACCTTCTACTTTTCCCAGTATAATTTTCCAAAGACTGGCGTCTCCTGACAACAAGCCCAAAGCTCTCGGACAAGTGAGAGATGCAAGGATTGGGACCTTACTACCAGCTCCGGATTTCCTATCCATTACCTAAGAAGTTGGGTATGTCAAAACTGGAATGAAGTCAGTAAGGCCCCTCATCACTCAGACTGGAAAATTGGAGCTCAATTTGGGTCAGGGGCTGGCCTTGGACCACCCAGCACATTATGCCACTGACTAAGCCAGGTCTCCTGTCTCCCAGCACCAGCCCCTCCATGCTGGCCCCCTGGAACTCCATGACAGACTGTAGGAGAGATGGAACAGCTAATGCTGTGTCAGCGTGCCCATTCCACAGATGAGAAAACAGAGGCCCAGAAAGCAAGGGTGCTTGGCAGGGCTGCCTCCTTCTTTGTGCCTGGGCAACACTTCTAGTCACCCCCAGGGGGAGGGGAGGGTTGCCGAGAGTCTTGGGAACATAGAAGAACTTGGGGGAGGGGGCAGAAGAACTGTCAAGGAGGGGACCCACACTGGTTCTCTCCATTCCAGATCTCTGTCTGGGGTAAGAGTCAGAGTTCAAGACTCTGTCCCTGCACTACAGAACTCCCTGGCACAGAGACGTGGTGGTCAGAGTATGAACAGTGGTGTTCAAACCCGGGATCTTCTCTGAATGATCCCTTTACAACAAGAAGGTGGATAGAGATCATGGGCTTTGAGTGTGGGTCTTAGCTTTAAAATGGGTGTGGTGCGGTGATGTTCAACTTAAGGGACTGTTGGGAAGAGTCAATGATATTTTCGTGAGTGATGATCAACATAAAACTCAACCCATTGTCTTTGAGTTGTAACCAACTCATAGCTGACCTTCCAGTGGGTTCCTATAAATCATACAGGAAGAGACTGTCCATCTTTCTCCCTCGGAACCGCCGGTGGATTCAGACAGCCAGAAAGGTTTTGGTCCTTGGGCTAGGATGGTGGCTTTCTATGGTCTGCGCCACCAGAGCCCCTTAAGTGAGGACCAACTCCAACTCCCAGCGCCCCACATGGTAGGGGGTGGAACTGCCAGGGAGGGTTTTCTTGGTTGTAATCTTTACTAGTGGAAGGAGGAGTGGCATCCACTTCCACAACAGCTTGCCTTCGGAAACCCCATGAACCTGGAGAGAGAATGAAAGGCACCCAAGCGTCGAGGACTCTCCTTCATAGGGTCGCTATGAGTCGCCTGCGACTCGACGGCACTTAACAACAACAACCTTTACTAAAGCAGGTTGTTGAGTCTGTCTTCCTGGAGCTCCTGGGTAGGTGTGAACCACCAACCTTTAGGTTAGTACTCAAGTGCAAACCTTTGCACCACCCAGCCATGCTGGCATGTAAGAGATACTGTGTGTTAGCTTCCTTCCTCCTTTCCTCTTTCTCCCTCACGCTTTGCCCTTTTCTCTCATCTTCCTTCCCAGCCACCACCTCTGCATATGTTGAGTTTCAGAGCAAGATACAGAAGATGTGGTAGTGACTTCCGCCTGGAGACCTAGGTCTGGCGACAGACTCTCAAACGAGCTGTTCAGCTCTGGCTGAGAGATACGGCCCCCAGCATCCCCTTTCTACGGCAGTCTAATACCTTGATGGATCTGGAGTAGGATGAAGGCCAGGAGGACCTCCAGGCTAAACCGGTACGGACACGCTGGGAGTTCTGGGCTGGACAGAACGGATCACGCACCCACTGACCCGCTATCCTGACTTCCTCCATATTCCTCATCTTTTCAGGGCCAGCTCCACTTCTAGAATGATCTGACCCCTTCTCCAAGGTCAACTTAGCCTCAAGATGAGGAAGGGAGGTTAGGAGCTGGGCCTCGGGAGCAGGAGTGGCTGGGAGGCAAGGTGGCTGAATGTGACTGCTGCAAGCTGACTGGGGAGCCCCAGGCAGGCCTGCTTCCCTCCCTGCTCACAGAACAACAGACTGAGGCCAGGAGGAGAATGGAGCTGCCCAAGGTCACGTGACAGGGAGTCAGCAGTGGGAGAGAAACCAGAGTTCTGGGTTTGAAGCCCAGGGCAGCCACTACCAGGCTATGTGACTGTGAGCCTTGACTTCTCCGTGCCTATTTCCTCATCTGTGAAGAAGAGCCTTTTCTTTCTCTCTTGGGTTCTCAGGAAGAAGGAAACAGTGCAGAAAATCTCCATACGGTACTTGGCAAGCAACAGGTGTGCAGCAAAGTTCAGTTTCCTCTCCCCGCTTCCCGAGCAGCTGTCCTGGACCAGAGGGAGCCTGTCCTCCTGTCTGAGCCCTAGCCCCTTCTCCAACCCTGATCTTGGAGTGAGAAATGGGCTGATGAGGGCCTCTCATAGTCTCTGAGGGCACCTATGTGTATCTAACCCACCTGTGCAAACCACAGGGCCCAAAGCAGGGCAAGGAGCTACCCCAAAGGGGGCTCAGGAAGGTGTCTCCCTACCAGGAGTACAAGCTTCTAGATAGGTTTGCTCTGTGAGGTCCCCAAGACCACAGTCCCTCATGCTGCCGGCACACTGCAGTCTGCTCCTTGCACCGTCCACCTTAATGTGCAAATGGCAGCTCTGTCAGCACTCAACTCATTGCTGTCAATTCAGAACCAACTTAGAGCTGACCCTCCATTGGGTCTTGGAGGCTACCAGCACAACCACCCTAAAAAAACTCAAACCAAATCCACTGCTGATTCCAACCCTTGATTCGGTTTCTGAAGCTGGAAATATTTTTTAAATTTATTGTTGTTCATTTTCTTCCCCCTCGAACCCACCCCACAATGCACCCCTTGCTCCAGATTGTTCTCATACATATAATGCCTAATCCTATACCTCTTTCGGATGGTTCTTTCCCTTATCTGTTCTAATGCAGTGCTCATTAACTATCTACTCTTTCTCCATTCTCTCCCCAACCCTCTGTCCCCATCTGGTTTGTAACATCAGTTGTATGCACTATTTGCCCTTTTGTTACTGAGATATTTCACTCAGCATAACATCCTCCAGGCACCTGCCCCCTGTTGTGTGATGTTTACGAGTTCATTGTTTTCAATTCTGCATAATATTCCATTGGGTGAATGTACCCTAATTTTTCTGTCTGTTCATTTATTGATGGGTACTCAGGTTGCTTCCATCTCTTTGCTATTGTGAATAATGCAGCAACAAACATGAATGTGCACTGACGCTGTAATTTTTTTCTTTTTTGTGATAGTTGCATATTTCTTTTTTAATTGTGATTTAATGAAAGTTTACAGAAGTTAGATTCTCATTCATTCGTTGTTGCACATTTTCCTCACTATCCCCCCAGTTTCTTAAAAAAATTTTTTTAGAAAATATTCATTCATTGTTGTATAGATGCTGTAAATCTTGATGGGGGCAGGGGAGACTGCCATTTTCCCCCTCAGATCAGCTGGTGGATTTGAACCAGTGAGCTTCCAGTCAGCAGCCTGCCGTGTTATATACCATGCCATCAGAGCTCTCCAGCTTTCCCACAGAGGCAAGACAACATATATACACAAAAATTCCAGACCCCAGGAGGTCTGCAACCCTGGCTCTCAGCTGAGCTCTGATCTGCACTGGGATTGGCTGGGGCTGGGTGGATGGTGGTCAGTCTTCCTGCCCTCTGGGGGCCAGAGGACCCTGTTCTCAGGAGATAAGATCCTCACTGCACCCATGCTGACCTTCTCAGCTGGACTTCCCCCACCCCAGAAGCTGTCTGTCCTGCCCTAAAGCTGGAGGGTCAAGTGCCCCCACACTGGGCCTGACCCCTCTGCCCTGGCTCCAGGCTCCAGATCCGAGATTCTCCTCCGCTCTGAGCCCCCTCCTGCACCTGGGGGCCTGAGAGGGGGTGAGGCAGCCCGGAAGAGACCATGATGAAGGCCAGATTCAGTTTACTCTGCAATACCCCCTCCTTGTGAAGAACCAGAGGGGGCTTTGGTTGGAGGTGGATGACTGTCTCCCCAGAGCAACCTGATGCCCATTTTACCTGTCCTCATCTCCATACATAATACCTGGGAACAAACTTAAGCACATCACACATTGAGATACCAGGCCCAGAGTGAGGAAATGATGCCCAAAGTCACTAGCCAGGCACAGACTGGAGCCCACTTCAGACGCATGGCCACGCTTCCTCTCCCATCACAATGGCTCCCACAGGGGTGGGCTGGTCGCTGGAAGCAGCCCTGGCCTACCCAGCCCTTTGCCACTCCTTTCACCCTTACCTGTGGGCTAAAAATCTGGCAGCTGAGAATCTATACGGCTTCCCTGCCCAGCCAGGCAGAGCATTGGGTCCTTCCTCCCAACATAGTACAAGTGCCAATTGGGCCCACCTTCTCCCCTGGCATCCCTAGACACCTGTTTGGGACAGGGAGCAGCAAGGAAGCTCCATGGAGACCTCGCTTAGCTCAGCCGGGGCACCCAGAGGCGCACCGCACCCTCCGCTCCTGAGGACAGGGAAAGTGGATCCAGAGCCCTTCTCCTGGGTTTGAACCTGCCTCCTCTGCCGCCGCCTCCACCTTCAGCCAAGTATAAATACATGAGGATTAAGTGCATCTGCCCAGCTGAGCCATAGCCAAGGGTTCCCATTTCGCAGCGTGAGAGACTGAGGGCCATCAGAGGGGACACCCGGTTTCCCCTGGGCTGCGGCCTGCCCCCCCCCTCCCGGGTTCCAGACGCGCCGCGCCCCCGCGCTTCCCCGCACGCCCCTCACCTGCACTGCGCGCGGCGGAGGGTCTCCAGGCGCGGCGCGCGCGCACGGGATGCTCTGCTCGCCGCTTTGCGCGTTCTTCCCGCGGCCGCCGAGGCTCCGGGCGCCGCCCGCGACGGCGGCTTTAGCAGCAGGCGTGGACGCGGGCACTGCCCGGCCCCCGCCCGCCTGTTCCGGGGCGTCCTTTGCCCCTTGATCCGGTGCCTCCTTCTCTCCTTAGCACGTGGGCGGCGGCTGCTCAGCCGGCTGGCTGCTTGTGGGGCAGCCATGGCACGGCCGTGGGCCCGAGCTCCTGCCAATCCCCGCCCGGGACCCGCGCGTGCCCGTTCACCTTTAACCCCGCTGGCCCTGGGGGCTCGGTGCCCGGCCCCCAACCCGCGGGCTGGGCCTAGGGAGGGAGGGGCAGCAGGTGTGAGCAGCCAAGAGGGCACAGGAAGCGCCTGCGCTCCCCACTCATCCCTGAGCCCTGCGCCCCTCCGGAGTCCCGTCCCTCGCTGGACCCCGTCCTGGAGCCCGAGTTTGCGCCCTCCTGGGACCCCAGCTCCCTCACTGAAGCCCCGTCTGTCGCCCCTGGTGGCCGACCAGAATCTCCGTCTCCGTCAGAGGCCCACTTGGAAACCCTTCCCTTCTCTATCCTTTCTAACCCGCTTTTCCCCCTACAGAGTTCTTCCAGCCCTCCATGAACCCAAGCCCTCTGTGATCTCCCTTCCCCAAGTATTTGCCTAACTCCCAAGCTATTTCTTTCTTTGAACCCCCTCCTGTCTGAACCAGCTTCCTGTCCCCAAGTCTCTGCTCCCCTTACCCCAAATCCAACCTCCAGCCTCAACCCCACCCTCAATTCCCAACCCAACCCCCGAACCCCTCCAGCCCCTCCATCAGAACCCTACTTCATCAGGAGCCCAGGGAGCTGCCCTCAAGGGATCTCAGTGTGGAGTCTTGACTTTTAACTTTCTACTCAACCCTTTGATTATTCCACGAACTTAAAGATCTACTTGGATAGCAGCCTGGGGCCAGCACATGCCTGGCCAGGGCTGAATGCGGGCCAGCCATCAGACTCACGCACCCAGCTATGATGTCTGCAAATCCGGGGGCCCTACTGAGTGGGAGACAGGGAACTCAGGACTCTGGCTCACCTGTGGGCTCCCAGGGGCTACTTAGGGTACAGCTCACACAGCCCAGGGCAAACTTCCAGAAGCCTGGGAGAAATAGAAGGAGGAACTTCAACAGCAAAACAACCCAACACCCTAGCAGAGGCTTACTGGCCAGAAGCTTCATTCTTTCCTCCCCGTTCACTGGTGGAGGTGGGGGTAGAGGCCCAGGGACCCCTGCCAAGGATCACACCAGGGTCTTCTCTCAGAGGCAGATCCCAGAGATCTGTGACATGAGGAGGGACTGGAGCACTGGACCAGAATCCCTGATCCCTCAGGGAAGTCACACTGCCTGCGGTGGGCACGTTCGTGGGCTGGGGGAAGCAGAGACCATGGTCCTGCCCTTTCTGCCCTGTTACACTGTGTCTGATCCCTTCTCTGCCCACTCGCTCTTAGCCTCCATGGGATTTGTTTTGCCTGGTTTCTTACTGTTGGGCTTTGGTCTTGCAGCCCTGGACCTATGCACAGCCAGGCCCAGGGTTCAGAGAATGAAGTCAGAGGCATCATACAATGTATAGGTGTGGGGAGGCTTGTCTAAATGGGGTGGGACTGGAGCCAGGATGTCCCAACACCTGCCACTAAATGGCTTTGCAACCTCTATTTCCCAGAGCCTCACTATCCCCATATTCAGAGCTGCCAGTTTGAGCAAATAAAAATCCAGGATGCCCAGTTAAATTTGATTTTTTTTTTTAGTGTCATCTTTTATTGGACATAGTTCTCAATTTGGGTGACAAAGGCACCCTGGTCTAGATTTGAAATTTTTTAAAATAGAAGTATATCTTATGGAATATTTTTACCATTCTTATAAAACTGGAAACCAAACTTGCCCTCAAGTCAATTCTGACTCCTAGAGACCCTGCAGAGGGAACAGTGGCAAGTGAACAATGGCCTAGTGGCAAGAAGCTGTGCTGCAATCCTGAAGGCATGCAGTTCAAATCCACCAGCTGCTCCTTGGGGGAAGGATGGCCTCTGACAACTCAACTGAGAGTCAGCTATGGATCAGTTCCAACTTGACAGTACACAACAACAAAAGACCCTGTGTGTCCCAGAATGGCACTGCTCCAAGAGTTTTCTTGACTTGTAATTGTTATGGAAGCAGATCACCAGTCCTTTCTTCCGTGAGACCCTTGAGTGGATTTGAACTGCCCTCTCAAGGGACAGTGAGCTTTAGGTTAGTGTTGTTGTTATGTACTGTCGAGTCAGAACCAACTCACAGCTGATCTTCAAGTGGATTTTCGGAGGCAGTAAATCCCTTAGAAGGAGATTGCTCATCTTTCTCCTGCAGAGCAGCTGGTGGATTTGAACCCCATGCCTTGGGGTTGACAGGACAACTCCTTAGCACTAAGCCACCAATTGGTAGTTGAGTACAAATCATTTATTCCATCCAAGGGTCTGTAGACTAAATATGTCCCATGCAATATTTGGGACATATTTATTCCAAAAGCTTATTCACACCATTTATGTGACATTCAGATTTAACTGTATGTCCTGGATCTTATCTGGCTCCCCTGCCCACATATAAAATGAAGGCAGGGCAAGGAGGTTTGGATAAGATTTTCTGCTACCGTCTTTCTTAGATCTACCTAAAATCCAGTGAAAGACCTAACCTGATCTAACCGGAAGTGGTCCAAAGATGTCTGTAGCCCTGACGGAGTAAAAGGATAACAAGGTGGAGAAGGGAAGGATAGTGGAGGGGACAGTGTGGTCACTGAGGGACAGGGAAGTTCCTTGAAGTCCAATCCTGGTAGGCTTCCTGGAGAAAGGTGTCCATGGTTGCTTGGATGGTAGGGGAGAAAGGATTGTTTCTAGTGGATTGCTCTCCTGCCTCGTATGGAAGCTGGAGGTGTGGGGGCTTCCATATTTTAATGAAGTTTCCTGAAGGTCTGTAGAAAAATTCATCCCTTTATATGGAGGTTCTTTAGAGTTAAGGAAGTGTCTTCTCATTTAACTCAACACATGATCAGCTCTTCCCTCTATCCTTTGCCAAACACCTTCTCCTTATCCAGGTTTTGCCCACATCTTCCAAACCTTTGATTAGTAGTGCAACATGATACAGACTGGGCAACCTGAACTCCACTCTTGTCTGTATCTTTCAAGCTTAATGTAGGTAGGAAACCTGGAGATATAGCATGTAATATCTCACGTGGCTGACCAGAAGGTTGGTGGTTCGAGTCCATCAGTTCCGTGGAAGAAAGATGGTCAGAAAAAAAAAAAAAGAAAGATGGTCAGAAAAAAAAAAAGAAAGATGGTCAGTTTCCTCTTGTTAATATTTATAGCTTCAGAAACCCAGTGGGGGTGGGGGTGTGTTACGGGTTGGAATTTACTTGACAGCAATGGTTTTATGAAGGCTAATTCATTTAATTCCTTTACCAGCCGGAAGTGGTAGAAGTTTTATTCCAATTTTACAAATGAGGAGATGAGGCCTGGAGAGAGTAGGCAATTTGTCTGAGGTTCATGCGGGTGGGTCTAGAATTCGAGTCCACATGTCCTAGTTCTGCATCTAAGGTGCTGGAGGCTGGGACGGGAAAGGTGATATCAATGCTGCCCCAGCCTTCAGAAAATTCCAGACTGACAGTGCGAAGAGATGCTTCTTAGATGACTTTGGGTGGCCAGGGGATAGGGCTGTGACTGTGTGTGCCAGGGTGGAGGGATGGATTTTGTCCATGGAGGGAAGGTGTAGGCTACACCACGCAGGACGGCTCAGTTCTTCAGCAAGTGTCAGGAATGAGACGAAGGCTGTGCCAGGCAGAGCAGCACCTCACACAAAGCAGGGAGGTGTGGCAGCGCAGGATAAAGCTGGGGCACAGAGCAAATATAAGATAGAGGGCGCAGAAGTGACATTGTGGGGGGATAGGGAGACCATGGAAGAGTGTCCGGCAGTGTCAAGACCTCTGGATTTGCTGGAGCTGTTTTGGTTGTTACAACAGCATGAATGAAACCCTGTCTCATTGTGTACCATCCTCACAATCTCTGCTGTGCTTTCTGGGTAATATCATGGTATTAAGGAGTTTGGCTGCTAACTAAAAGGTTCATGGTTTGACCCTACCAGCAGCTCCAAGCTGCTTCCAAAAAATTTACAGCTTTGGGAACCCAATGGGGCAATTCTAAAGGATTGCTATAAATCAGAATCAACTAACAGCTATGGATTTGTTAAGTTGTATTTAACCTTTTGAATAATTGCTAGAATGTTTTCTGAAGTAGTTACACTTTTCTTTTCCCACCAGCAATGTGCAATTGTCCACTTTTCTCGCTAACATTTGCTGTTGTCTAACAAACCTGTCTTGGACCAAGTACAGACATAGAGTCCTTCTTAGAACCAAGTGTGGCAAGACTTTGGCTCCTATAATTTGGGCATGTTATCAGGAAGGGCTAGTTCTTGGACAATGACATCAAGATTTGGAAAAGCAGAGATTCAGCAAAGGAGAGGAAGACCTTTAACGAGATGAGACGGATGGACATAGTGACTGCAGGATGTGCTTGAGTGCAGCGGGGACTGGAGTTATGGTTTAGGACCAGGCAGGATGTTGATCTTTTATATACAGAGGGTGACTGTGAGTCAGAGGTGACGCAGGGACACCTAACAATAGCTTTCTGATTACAGCTATTCTTGTGAGTGGAAGGGACATCTCACTGTGTGTTGGTTTGTGTGTATATGGTAAGATATGTGTCACGCAAAATTTGCCATTTTAACTACATTGTGACGTTTTATTTGCATGTCCCAGTCGACCAGTGTGGTCGAGCATCTTTCTCTGTGCTTACTGACCTGTGCACATCTTCTCTGGAGATATGTCTATAAGATCCTTTACCTGTTTTTGTTATTGGGTTATACCTCCTTTCACAGGTGAGTTCTAAGACATTTTATGTGTTCTGAGAACTAGTTCTTTATTAGATACATGATTTACATATATCTCCTCCCATTCTATGGGTTACCTTACCACTTTTTTTAAAAAAAAA